>NW_027532605.1:5875130-5924711 GCF_008692635.1 Crocuta crocuta
ATTAGATCTACAAAGCCCAGAGAACACCAAGCAGGAAAAATGTCAAACACACACACACACACACACACACACACACACACACACACACACACACTCTCTCTCTCTCTCTCTCTCAAAGACATTATATTCAAACTGGAGAAACTGTAGACAAAAAAAAAAAAATCTTGAAAAATGCTAAAGAATAAAAGATCTTATCTCCAGAGGAACAAATTATAAGAGGCTGCTTGTAAGATCAGATCCCATGCAAGGAAGAGGAGAGTGGATCTAAATATTTTTTGAGTTGCTGGAAGAAAAAAAACATCACCAGCCTAGAATTCTATGGCTAGCAAAATCATCTTTCAAAACAGAAGGAGAAATAATTTCTCAGAAAAATAAGAACCGAGGGATTTAATCACAGCCAACCAGCTCTGAAAGAGATGTTAAAAGAAGTTCTACATTAAAAAAAAAGTTCTAAATAGAGATCTATAAGAAATAAAGAGTACTAGAGAAAGAATAATGAAAATAAAATTTTATTTTGATTATACTTAATTGATTTAAAAGGTAACTGTTTAAGGCAATAATTAATCTATTGGGCAAATATACCACAGGGATAAAAATATATCTTAACACACATGAATTGGTATACTGTTATTTGAAAATGGGTTTAAGTTAGCTAAAACTGTATATTATAAAGTTGAGGACAACTAATTTTTTAGAAAAATAGGAATATAAATATCTTATAAGAAAGGAGAATGCAATTATATACCAAAGAGTTCAGAAAAACAAAAGGAAAAGAATAAATGCAGTACATAAAAAATAATTATAAACAAACAGTTAAGTATTAAATCAAAATATATAAATAACAATTTAAATGGGAATGGCCTAAATACACCAATGAAAAGACCAAAGATGTCAGAGTAAATAAAACTCAAGACCCAACGATATGCTATCCATAAGATCGGCACTTTAAATATAAAGACACAGATTGGTTAAGGGTAAAGGGATAAAGAAAGATATTCAATGTTTAAACAAAATAAAACAGACAAATAAAAAGCTGGAATAACTATTAATTTGAGACAAAGCTAATGATTAAGAATGAGCTGTAGTGGCACCTGTCAGTTAAGCATCTGATTTTGGCTCAGGGCATGATCTCACAATTTGTGTGTTTGAGCCCCACATAAGGCTCTGTGCTCATAGTAGAGAGTCTACGTCTCATCCTCTGTCTCCCTCTCTCTCTGCCCCTTCCCTGCTCACATTCTTTTTCTCAAAAGTAAATAAACATAAAAAAAAAAGAATGATGAATTGTATCAAGAAGAAGATTAGTAAGGCATTTCATAATGGCATATCTTAAACATGTCAAAATATATGAGGAAAACATCTAACAATTTAAGAGAATTGGACAAACTGGCCAATACAGTTGGAGACATTAACATCCTTACGTTAGTAACTGACAGATGAAGCAGACAGAAAATCAGTAAGGATATAGAAGAGCTGAACAGCACTGTCAATCAATTTGATCTAATTAGTATTAGGGTAATAGCAGCATTATAAAATGAATTAGGAAGTGTTCCTCTGCTTTTATTTTCTGGAATAGATTATGGAGAATGTATATAATTTCTTCCTTTAATTTTTGATATAATTTATTAGTGAAATAATCATGGCATAGTGATATCTTTTTTTGGAAGATTTTGATTATTAATTCAATACTCAAAATGAATATAGATATTAAAATTATCTATTTCTCTTTTTGTGAACTGCAGTAGTTTGTATATTTCACATACTTGGTTCATTTCACCTAAGTTATCAAATTTGTATGCATACAAATATTCCTTTATTACCCTTTGAATTTCCATGAGATGTCTTCTTTCAATTTTTTTTCATTCCTTTTTATATTTAATGAATTGTATCTTCTCTCTTTTTTATGGGTTAGCCTTTCTTGAGGTTTATTAATTAAATGATCTTTTGGGGTGCCTGGGTGGCTCAGTCAGTTAAGCATCAGACTTCAGCTCAGGTCATGCTCTCACAGTCTGTGGGTTCGAGCCCCGCATGGGGTTCTGTGCTGAGAGCTCAGAGCCTGGAGCCTGTTTCAGATTCTGTCTGTCTGTCTGTCTCTCTCTCTCTCTCTGCCCCTCCCCAGCTCGTGCTTTCTGTCTCAAAAATAAATAAACGTTAATGTTTTTTAATTTAATGATCTTTTCATGGAAATTGTTTTTGGTTTTTAAATGTCCTCTATTGTTTGCCTGATTTCAATGTTATCAACTTCTACACTTTTAGTATTTCCTTTCTTCTGCTTTTTTAGGTTGAAATTGTTCTTCTCTATTTTCCTAAGTAAGATACAAGCTTAGGTTTTCAATTTTAGATGTATTTTTTTCTAATACATGGATTTAATCTATAATAAATTTCTATCTAATCACTGCTTTCACCATCTTCCATGGATTTTGGTATTATTTTCATTTCCATTTAGTTCAAATATTTCAATTTCTCTTGAGACTACTTCAACATACAGATTTATTTAGAAGTATCTTTTTAAAATTTTTCAAATTTTGGGGATTTTCCCGAATGTTGTCTATTTGGGAATGTTCCATGTAAGATTGACAAAAATGTGTATTATTCTGAGTAATTGTTTTATAATGTCAATTAAATTCAGTTCAGCTATGTAAAGAATTCAATTTTATCTAATTAATATTCACCAAATAGACCACATCCTGGACTTTTAACAACTTTAAAAGAATAGAAATTATACTAAATTTGTTCTCAGATCACAATGAGATTAAACTAGAAGTCAGTAACAGAAAGATAGCTGGAAAATCTTGTAAACATTGAAACTACATGTTGCTATTTTCTATTTTGGCTATTTTACTGTTTTGCCTTTTTTTTTTCCCTGTCCAAATCCCCTAACCCTAGTTTGAATCTATTAAAAAAATAGATGATGGACACTAGAGTGGCTCAGTCAGTGAACTGTTTGACTTCAGCGCTCGTCATGACACCACAGTTCATGGGTTCGAGCCCTGCATCCAGCTCTGTGCTAATAGCTCAGTCTAGAGCCTGCTTCAGATTCTGTCTCTCTCTCTCTCTCTCTGCTCCTCTCCTGCTCATGCTCTCTCTGTCTCTCTCAAAAATAAATAAACATTAAAAAAAGTTAAAGTAGATGAGGCACTTATTACAATTCAGTTCATGGCTCTACTCCAAATAGTGCTTGAAAATTTCCTGAAGTGTAATTTTGGAGTCGCCTGTTGATTTATCTATTTTGTTACAGTTTTTATTCTATTTTAGTATCCAAAAAAAAAAAAATTTAAAAAAAAAAACTTTTAAAAGAGAACTTCTGCAGTTTACTTCCCACCTTCACTTCTCAAGATAATTTTAAAATTACTTAAATTATTACTTAATTTTTAAAACTGTTTTTATTTTATTTCTGAGAGAGAGAGACAGCGTGAGCAGGGGAAGGTCAGAGAGAGAGGGAGACACAGAATCCAAAATAGGCCCCAGGCTCTGAGCTAGCTGTCAGCACAGAGATTCAATGGTTCAAACGCCATTGGGTTTGAACCCATGAACCGCGAGATCAGGACATGAGCCGAAGTTGGACACTTAACCAACTGAGCCACCCAGGCACCCCTAAATTATTACTTAAATCAATCGTCATTTTCCCCTCCTGCTGCTTTTAACTATTTTTCCTAATGAGATAAGTTAAAAATTAAGTGAAGTAGTTGTTGAAGATCTGGCTGTCAAGGAAAATAAATACTAGTACAATTTAGAGTTTTCTTGCAAATTCCTGTCACTGTACCTCTGAAAGAATTTTTTTTTACTTAAAATTTTTTAAATGTTTATTTATTTTTGAGAGAGAGAGACAAAGTATGAGCAGGAGAGGGGCAGAGAGAGAGAGAGAGAGAGAATCAGAGAAGCAAGCTCCAGGCTCTGAGCCGTCAGAACAGAGCCCTCTGTGGGGCTCAAACCCACAGACCTTGAGATCACAACCCGAGCCGAAGGCAGACACTTAGCCTACCAAGCCACCCAGGTTCCCCTTTCTGACAGAATCCTTAATTAAAATCTCTAATTTTGATTGAAACCAAGTTAAGAATTCAGCTTTTCTAGATCTGCCTTTTGATCTAACAGTTTTGCAATCCAATTATTTCCCCCCCCCCAAAAATGGTACCATATTTTAAAAGTCAAGGAAAGCAACTAATGGAAGAAAAGTATTATAAGTAGGTTGCAGATAAAGCTGAACACACACAGAGAGAGTTTCCAAGAAGAATTTAACAATTTTGAGAGAGAACATCTTTCAGTTAGAATCTATTTTTAAGTCTCATAGAAGTTAAAACCAGTGGACTTCTGAATGTTTGTTGTTTTCTGTTGTTTTAAAACTGTTCTTACATATGTTAATTTGTTAAATTTTATCAAGTCAAAGTTGTCCTAAAATGTTCATTGTTATACAAAGTAAAATTTTTTGTCATTAACAAAGATACATTTACATAATGCATGGATTTTATACAAAGTGTGAGTTCTGGGATGAGGCTGAAGATTTGACATAAAAAAACTCAAGGCAAACAAGAGAGGCCACCATTCATTGACACTGTAATTAAGTAACCATGTTTCACAAATTAACAAGACAAGGTGAGCCCTCAGGTGGTTTTTGCAGGGGACCCAAAGTAAAGTTGATCAAAACTGATCAACACTGATCAACAGTTTAATGGACTTCTAGCAGTTAATCCACAAGGCTGGCTTGTATTGGATTGTAAAATTATTAAACTTAAGGCATCTGTTACTCGTGTAACACACCATTATGCGTTCAACAGACAAGATAGCCCAATACAAGACAAAAACACAGGAAAGAAAGCTTTGACCCAATACATTAATCTCATCTAAATGATGCTACAGTTAACAAGAATAACTTATTTTCAACAATAGTGAATTGGTAGTTTGAACCAAATATTCCATTTGGCTCACACACCAAATCACAATTTAGTGTTTTGTCTCATGTTGTTTGAATTACACTTGTGTTAGAATATCAGTTATTCATTTTTATTTTGTAGATCACAATTAGTAATGTTGTAAAAACTCCCTTGGGCAAAAAGGTGAGGGGCTTGCGAATGAGGATACCAACCATTGTTTGATCTCAAACTCTATTCGGGTAAAAGGTCAGGGGTTGAGCAACCTAGTTCCTCCTGGCTGCAGCAAGTCCCCGAGATGTAAATCTTTAGTGAACATTGTGATTAGAATGGTCAAACATGTTCTTCAAGCAACTGTTAAGCAATTCCCACCTCTAAACACAAGATTCTCACTTCTGTACACCTGCCTCCCCCCTCTCCCTATATAAACCCTGAGCTATGGCTCGGCGGGGCACTCTTCCAAGGACTCTTCGGGTCCTTGGGAGGGGTCGTCCAGCTGGACTAAAAGAAACCTGAATAACCAACTCCTTTTGTGTTTTGTGGGCTTTGTCCTAGGTGATTCTCCTTTGGAAAAGGAGGCCTAACAATGTTATACCATGGGACTATGATACAAAACTGAGCAATGCCCTGCTTTAATCTTGACATTATTCTAATAACTATATAGGCAGAGGGTTTGACAGAAATAGAAGAGAACTTTGTGGGCAGAGAAAATTTCTTTTTTTTTTTTAATGTTTTTATTTTATTTCTAGGAGAGAGAGAGAGAGAGAGAGAGAGCGTGAGCAGGGGAGGGTCAGAGAGAGAGGGAGTCACAGACTGAAACAGGCTCCAGACTCTGAGCTGGCAGTCAGCACAGAGCCCGATGCGGGGCTAGAACCCACGAACCGTGAGATCATGACCTAAGCTAAAGTCGGACGCTTAACTGACTAAGCCACCCAGGCACTCCGAAAATTTCTGTATGTAGATAAGGTGTAGGTCACATAAAAGAATGCATTTGTAACTGTAAGGCCACAAGTCTAAACGTCTAAACCAAACTGACTCCATGACAGGCTTTAAGTTTCCCCTCGGAACNTTTAAGATCTGAGCAGACCATTATCTGTAAGTTATACTTCAATAAAATTTTTATAATAAAAATTAAGATACAGTCAATGAGATATAGAGGAAATATCAAGTATGTTCTTTTCCTATATTTTCATAATATGGAGAAAAATAACTTTATAACATAACTAACCGTACTGATAGCTCGGAAAGAAAACATTCTTTTTAAAAAAAATTTTTAATGTTTATTCATTTTTGAGACAGAGAGAGNAATCGACTGAGCCACCCAGGCACCTTCATTCTCTTCTATTTTAAATAAAAGGGGAAAGCAAAGACCTACCTGTAATGAAATTATGCAGCTGCTACTAAAAATACAACCTTCACATTTATGTTTGTTCTTGATGAGAGAGAAAATAATTTGAAGGCCGGGCAATGCCTAAATATATTTAATAGAGTCTTTGCCTTTAGAGAAATATTCATATTAAAAATTTCATATTTATTCCAAGTCAAATTACAGGGCCTATGTTAGAGAATATCTCCAAAAAATATTTTCAAATCAACTTATATATCAAAAAGAGATGTACTGAAGACAAACTTCGGAAAAAACCTTATGTGTACTTTTTGATTTTTCTCAGATATAAATACCTGAGGCTAACTTTATAGAATCTTTATATTTTAGACATTTCTAAAGCTTCTCTCTTTGGAGTATAAGTATTCAGAATGTATCTTCTCAAATCATTTGAAAAGAAAATTTCATATTTACTCTTCTGAAGAAAGTTTTCACAGCTGGCTGCTTTGAATATTTCCCATATATGGTTTTCCAAATAAAAATATAGTATTTTCTATTAAGGACATTTTCTCCTGGAGTATATCAGCTTTCTACCACAGTATGTCATTTTAAATTCCCATTTAAATTCCCTTACTAGTTTCTCCACATATACAAATCAGTGCATGGTATGATGCAATCAAAATTAACTGCTATAACATCATCACCCATGTCTTTCTCAAATAATATTGCTTGCAAGTTCTAAGCATAACCATTCTAAAAATAAGCAATGCTTCTGCCCTTTTCTTTACTTATAAAATATGTAAAATTTGGACTATGTTACAAATTATATTTGCATAGAAGAGGCTGTATACCTAATTGTATGTTATTCAATGACCCAAAAATAATTTTGTGTTGGGAATATAATATGAAATACTATAACTTAAGCAACAATTTTAAAGTAATATATGCAGGCCAATTTGTAGCAAAGTTTTTATTATATATAAGGAAGAAATAAAACTTTATTTCAATATTAGCAATACTAATTCAGTTAGTATTAGAAATGCTAATTTCAGTTGCTAATACTAAAATGATTATTTATTCCTCTATATGTATTACTCTTTATATGAGGCTTAGTTTATATTAATGTTTTTGATATTTTTCACTATTATTACAGAGAGCTTGAGACAGATGAGTGATTTTCTTGATAAGAAACAACTCCATCTCTCTTTGAAGAAAATATATTCATTCATATTAAGTCATTGGATGTCACTTCTTGGGCAGAGACCTACATATCTTATGGCTGCATGTTTTCTGCAAAGAAAGCCCAGAAAGTCTGACTCTAGTGCCGTAAGTAAATGGGCACTAGTGTTTATAGTTTGCAAAGGTGGTATTTGGGGTTATATAAATAAATGTGATCTATACAAGCACTGCTGTGCTTTGAAATACTCTGACAAAGAGTGATGGCCAATAAACTTTGTAGTCATTTCCATCTGTGCTGTATCTATATATTCTTGATTTAAGCTTTCAAAGATTGATCACTTTGGGGAGAATAAGGGAATAATTCAGCCATTCCTTTTGAGTACAAGATATGTTTACAATGCCTACCTAGAATGATTGCAAGGAAAGAATTATTATCCAGATTATTACTTTTAACTCCATGCCATTATGCCAAATAATCACCAGGCTAATAATTTACTATAATTTCATCCATGCTGTGGAACTATGAGTTTGCAGATGCTAAAGCCTTTATTAACTATTGATCCATTCACTTTCCTCTGAAAATTTCATATGTATTCCTTTCTTTATGACCTTACTTATACCATTTACCCTTGTATAGAATAACTGATCTTCCCAATCTGACGAAACAAAGTTTAATGTTATCCAGAATCAGAAACATCAGTGAGAACATAAGAGTATGTATGTATGTATGTATATAGTAATACTTGTGATTATTTTCCTACAGGACAGAAAGCATATGCATTCCTATAAGACAAGACCTCTAATATATCACATCATTCCACAATGTCTAACCAATAACAGTAAATGGTAGGTCAAACACAGGTACACTAGATAACTGAAGAATCCTTGGGTGACCTTGAGAAAATAAGAGAATTGAAAAGAAACAGACTGCTTCAGTCTGATGCTTAGTTTTACCAGTGAGTAAGCTGGGGTTCATTAGGGTTTGGACTATCTTGCCAATGACGAAAGTGAGAAGCTAGAGGACAACGACAAAACCAGTGCCATCTTCAATGGTTCATAACCTATCCCTCCTATCTTCACACTATAATTAAAGATATGTTAAAAACATTAGGTATTTAATTTAATAATAAGAATAAGGACTTAAACACAGTTTTCTTAAGAGTCTTAAAAATGGATATTCATACTTCCTTCTGTCTCCTCAGACCCCTACCATCAAAGCCTCTAACACATTCTCTTAACTGACGATGTCTCATATTTCACTGAGAAACAGGTGCAATCAAATAAGTGTTACCTCAATGCCCTAACATACTCCAGAATTCAGTCCTATGTACTTTGCTTCACTTTTTGTAACAATGGAAGTAGTTCTGTTATATCAAAGCCAGCTCATCACTTTTGACCCTGATCCCACCCACTAACCTACCACATGATTTCATACAGTCATTATTCACCATGTTTTTTCTGCATTTTCCTTTTGTTATTATTAATAGTTCTTTCTTACTAACATATATATGTGCTTTAATGAAAGAAGCAAAAAGCAATCAACACACAAATAAACCTAACCCCTTGATATATTCCCTTAATTTGGGCTTCCAGCTTGTTGCAGATGTATTGTCTATGCAGGACTCTTAAATTGGGCCCAAGATAAATTCAGTACTTCGAACTACCAACTGCCCATGGTTGGCCTTTGGGCTAGAATTGCGATAATGGGCCCTTACGTTGGCTCTTACCTGGTCTGTTTACTGTGATGCCCCCTCTTGTTAAAGCACTTACAGGGAGCAGAGGTGGAGTCAAGTGTCCTTTACCTTCTGTGTCTTCTGTTAGCTAGCATGTATGGCTTTAACCCACCTCTCTGCATGCTCTGTGACACATGTCAAGTATTTCTCCATGGCTGTCTGCACCTTACCTCTCAGGGTGCAAGGCCACACTGCTCTCTCATGTCAAGAGGCCTTTCTAAATGATGTCCTCTCTTGCCTCAATCAGTGTATTAAGGATGTATTCTCCCAGGCAGATTTTAAAGCACGCTAAAAGGAGGATGCATTTTCCTCCTCATCTCCCATATGCATCTACCAAATATGATGAAAGACAGGGATGTCTTTTGCAGGAGATCACATTGTAGGTATGAAACAGTTCCTGCCTGAAGAATTCAAGAGGAGATAAGGTTGTCAGATGTGTCGTTTTGCATTTACACCACACTATACATGTTGAATGATAAATTCAACATGACAAGAAAACAAATTAACATTCCTATTTCCCTGTGTTTTCTAAGAAAGATGTACTTTTATAGTCATCAACTAGTCATCAAGGCATGAGACAGTTTTTGAAAACCAGTATTCATAAGCAACACAATGAGTGATAGAGCATCAGGGGTAATGAGTAATAATTCTATCAATACCTTAAATTTTAATCAAAAATTTACTACAATTCAAAGGAGTCCATGAATTCTGTTATATATTTTTAAATGGGCTTGGTTATATAAACAGGAAGTCCACAAAATCATACTTTCCCCAAGACCACACATCCTAGAAGAACCCAGAAGGAGTCACTATTACTAAATGAGGCAAAGAAAATTTGGAAGGAATAAAGCCCTGGGTATTCAACAGGTCCTGAACTAAACGGTCCAAATTGAAGAACAATACAGTAAAACCTTGGTTTGCAAGTATAATTCATTCCAGAAACATGCCTGTAATCCAAAGCACTTGTATATCAAATATCCCTATCAGAAATAATAGAAACTCAGATGATTCATTCCATAACCCCAAAATATTTATGTAAAAATGATTACAATATTGTAATATAATATAAAATAATAAAGAAAATACAAAATATAAAGAAAAATAAACAAACTAACCTGTACTTACCTTTGAAAATCTTCACAGCTGGTGTGAGAGAGACAAGGGGGGGGGTTATTGTGTAGGATGACATTCACTATCACTAACAGATGGTGACTACAGTATAGTATTAATAAACTCTTGTCATATACTGTATTTAATGTAACTGGCAATAAGGCAGCAAAGGAAAGGGCTATATCTTCAGGCAGGCAGCTTGGCCTAGAATGAAGCAAAGCATTCCTAAGTTTACCCCTGTATGGAAAAGCAAAGGACTGTCCATAGGTGCTCCAAAGTGACAAAAATATACACTAGTGCCAGTTGTGGGCACCTTCTAACATTCTGAAAAATCACTGATTTCTGCCAAACACCACAGCTTGAGACTGAGCATCCCAGAATGAGAGACAATCATCTACAATCCCACAGCAAGAGAGAGAGAGCGAGAGAGAGAGAGAGAACCATTGGTTCAGTTGTGATCATGTGACATTCAGCATCACGTGCCACTTGTACTGTAAGACAATACTCGTTTATCAAGTTAAAATTCATTGGAAATGTTTCCTCATTTTATGGAACACTGGCAGAACAAGTTACTTGCCATGTAATGTTTTGCTGTGATAATAAAATATTGGAAATTATATGGAAAATTATTTCTGGAAAACAATAAAATATATGGAAAAATAAAAAAAAATAGTACTTGGGGCACCTGGGTGGCTCAGTTGGTTAAGCGCCCAACTTTGGCTCAGGTCCTGATCTCATAGTTTGTGAGTTTGAGCCCTGTGGCAAGCTCTGTGCTGACAGCTCACAGTCCAGAGCCTGCTTAGACTTCTGTGTCTCCTGCCCTCTGCCCCTCCCCCATCTGCGCTCATGTCTCTGTCTCTTACTCTCTCTAAAAGACAAACATTTAAAAAAAATGTTTCTTTCCCATTTTTTACCATATACAGTAAACTATATATGTTTGATTATATATGAGAGGATTTTAATAAGAAATTTTTGAAATTCAGTAGTAGGAATTAAGCCAATGGGGGGGACAAACACTACCTCAAGGCAAAACACATTACACAAAAGAATGTAATTATAGTATACAATGTGACATCTCCATTAGAAACCATTTAGGTAATAAATTAGTTTTCCAAAACACATGTGATATAACCAATATCTGGAGAAGATGGAAATGAGATATATTTGGGAAGTATAAAGACGAGGGAGAGAACCCTTACCTTCTGCAGTAAGAGGTCATAGATAAGACCTAATATTGAAAAACCACAAAATGCCAGTGTAAAGGTATTATTTAGCAGTTTGGAGGTAGATAGATGAGTTTAGTGGTCAATGCAGTTGTCTCTGGGGAGCAGATATAAGAGGTGAAAAGGGATAATAAAAGGAGCACTGTTTTCGTTATTAGTCACACAGATCAGTTTTATTTTTAAAACATGTATATTAATTTGATAGTATTAACATTTTAAAAGTATTCTAAAAATAAACATTTGATTTTGAAATAAATTCATCTTTCTGATCAGTGTATCCAGTTTTTCTTTTTAAATTTATATTTCTAGTTGAGTTCTCTATAGCTAGACATGGTAAAGTAAAAACAGATGTGTCATAAATAAATATAATGTCTTAAAAGTCCTTCTTTTGCTTTTATTCTCTCCTCTAAATATAAATAAGAACATCCCTTGAGATAAATTTATAAATTTTTCTCTTTTCCATATTTGTATTTTTAATATATGATTTTAAGAGATACTAGTAAATTTTAAAAAAAGATACTGGCAAATTCCAATCCATGATCTAATAAAGTTTATATTTTTATATATCCTTTTGGGTTTCAAAAATTGTCCAACAGATTAATAATTTACTAAGAATGTCTTATACAATTCTTTACAATATAGAATTAATCAACTGAAATTGGCTGGTGACTGGCTACACAGACAACTACATAAGCCTCCTAAGAGTCTATTTTAAATTTTTTGATACATACGAAAAGTGCTATAATAATACATTGTGGTCAGGTACTGCCAAATTATAAAGTGACTGATGCTGCTCTCATGAAATGGCCTTCAAATCACAGGCAATATCTCTGGTCAAAACACTGATATTACTGGAATTTAGTCATAATCAAATCTTTCTTCGATTTCTTTAATTCTTCAGACTGAGCGGGTAATTCTAAAGTATAACTTGACTTTTGCAGTTGCATTGTCTAGACATTTTTTAAATCCCAAGTTTTAGACAGAAGTGACTTTCTACATTTACCCGGAATCACTTTTTACAGTTTTACAGGTTTTATGTTCCCAGTCTGACCTCACATATTAATCTCTTTCAGTTTTCCCTGGAATTTCATCTTCATGGAATGACAGTTTTTTGCAAACACAAGTATGGAACATAACAAATTACATAGAGATACCAAAGCAAGAACTGTCTAAATTTTCTCAACACTGTCCTGGTTTGCTCTACTCCCTAGTATTATAGCACATGCAGCTCAATCTCATGCTTCTGTAAGATCCAAATAACTTCTTTCATTGATCCTGGGGATGATTGTGTTTAGTAGAAATTAGGAAGTTAAATAAATCAGTACTAAAGAAGTCTATTGTACTCTTCAGGGGAACCTGGTGGTACCATAGTCCCCACAGGGACTGCAGAAACTGGAAAGAGTTGACAGGCACAGAAACATTCCATTTTCCTAACTGTTAAAGTATATAAACAGGGGAGTCAAGAGACTGAGATAGTTCAAATACCTTGGTCACCTATGTAAGCAAACCAAAACCTAAGCCAGAATCAACGCACTCAAATTTGAGAAAGAACAACCAACCAGAAGTAGCCAACTTTCCCAAATAAGCCACTGCTTAAGCTATGGTTAATCAAATAATATCCTTGCTTTGCCACTTCATCTTCTGTATAAACCCTCCTACATTCCCTCCCCTCCACATACACACTCTGCTCTTGTCAGTAGAACTCTCCTAACCACGTTTGTTTTGGCACTGCCCAATTCAAATGGACATATGCTCAAAGAGACTCCTGAAAACTGTGTGCCTTAGTTTACGTTTTAACATAACCTTTTTTAAGAACTGGCTCCCAAATATATACAGATGGACATCTTAATAGATACATGCATGCATGCCTACCAAAATGGAGAGCTATATAATCTAGATGTAAGTCACACCTCTTTTAATACATAGGAAAATATAGTAAATTATGTACAAAAGTTTTGGACTTGCAGAAGTATGATTAGAGATCAAACATTTGCTTCCAAGACTGGGGGGAAAAAATCTCTAAATGACAAGCTCCCCCAGAGTTTTTAAATTAGGAGCTTAAGAGTTTTTTGGCTTGTATTTTAGTTTTTTTCTAAAAANTATTTAAAAGTGACTTCTCCACTAAAATTAACCATCTTAAAGTTCTTTGATAGTGGAGGGGTGGTTTATGGTTAGTTTAAATCATTCTCCACTAAAGGAAAATCCCATGGGTATCTAAAATGTTTCTTTATTTTCTCGGGTAGCTATTTCGTCTGTCTAGACTTTTAAAACAGGCTTCTAGGTGTGACTAATAGGCCACACTGAAATACTTTTCATCGCATTACACTTTCAGATGTTCTCCTACACCTTGCCTTAAATTTGACTATACTCATTTTCGCTTAGACAGGCTTTCCCAGGGTGGCTGTTCAATTCCAATTGAAGTTAATGGGTCTAATTCTGCTGCCTTTACAGAGATGAGATCACCTTCTGATTCAGTTTCAGCAACTTTAAAAAAGAGCCTCTTTATGTTCTTTGCTATAGTTAAGTCTGAAATTAGGAGAGTTTGCAAACAATGGATTTTCATTTCCAGTTATAGAAAATCTAAATTGTATCTGGTAATCAAGAGAAGGGAACCAATTAGAGAAAAGAACAAAATCTACTATATTCTCACTTTTGTTTAAAAAAGAGCAAAAGGAACTTGAATGTTCATGACATTAAAGTACATTAGAAAAAATTGTTTTTTTTCCAAGTTTCCGAGATGTTCTAAATCTTCACACCCACTGCAATAGTCTCATTAGACAATTATTTTATGCAAATATTAAGATGGTTTTCAATTATATATTAGATTGTAGTAACTTTTATTCTTGGTGATGTGGGCACTGTTTTTCAAATGTTCTAATTATACATAAAATTATATAATGTGTTTTATATATAAATGAGTACTGTTTATTGCCTATAATGCATTCATTTTGAATTTCAACATCTGTTAATTATTTGCTGAAAACACAATACAAATTTTTAAATTGCATTCATAGCATGCAAAAAAATAAAATGGTAAGCAAAAAGCCCCTGGCATTCACTATAAAGATATATAAGTGGATATAAAGGCAGCCAACTGCTTTTGTGACAAAATTTCCAAACTGTTGCACGGTGTACTTCTCAAAATTGTCAAGTTTCATTATATGGTGAAGGTTCTGATAACATAGAAATGGGTTAGGCATAGAAAAACTATTTGATTGCATCTGTAAGCAAGTAAAATTATTTTTGACTGTGTTTATGGACAACAGAAGTAATGTTGAAAAGACTTAAAATTTAGAAGACTACAATTTTGTTCTTTTCATTTTTTTTTCACAAGGTGGTTACATGTTGGATTTGATTTTATCTTATCTTATGGCTAAACCCTCCTGGTCACTGAAACAAGGTGTTGAGCACCTCTTAACATGGATAGCTCATAAAGTCCTCATAACCACTCTTCAAGGTGATGCTATTATTATCTTCACTTCACCCAGTTACAAACTGAGACTAAAAAAAGATAAGCCCCTTGCTAAACACCCTGAGACTAGAAATCATCAAGGCCTGGCTCTAACTAGTCTTTCCATTTTATAGCCATTACAACTTTAGTTCACCTGAATAACAAATTCAGTTACGGTGCCTGCAACATCCTGGCTCTGCCTTAGACACTCAGGTTGTATTAGGGTGGCCCTTACATCAGATTACTTGCAATATAAGGTAGATGCTCAATCTACAACTGTGGTTGATATATTTATCATATGAAGGAAAGTTACAAGGTGGCTCCTGATTATGACTGGGTCTCGGACACAATCTAGGAAAGGAGTCTGTGGCAAATCAGAGTCTTGACCATGCTCGTCTGACAGAGATGGCTGTTACTCAGCTCCACTGATCTGCTAAACTACAAGAAGACATTTCATCCTTTTTTATGTTAAAATGTCCAAAACAGAAAAAACTTTTTGGATGAACTGTCACCAATTTTGAGTTGACAAAAAATTTATGTTTTAAAAAGATGACAGGCAAATTTAAAAAAAAAGGCTAGATTTGATTTATAAGCTGCTAGTTTGCAACCTATATGCAAATATCTGCTCATTCCATTCTCTCTCCTCTGAGATTCTCCTTAGTCCTTTGAGCTCAGCAAATAGCATTACCATCTCCAGTCCCACCTAAGATTAAAACCAATGACTGGAATTATGTTTTGCCCAGCTCTGTTAACCTCATTTCAATTTTTACTGGGTCTGCTGTGGTTGCATTCTTATACCCTATCTAGTCCACTCTTGCCTGAGGGATTTTCCTAAAACATTGTGTGTGTGTGTGTGTGTGTGTGTGTGTGTGTGTTTTAATGTAACATGCCTTTAGAAAATTTAGATATGTTAGAAAATTCTGATATGTTCATATTACCTAACAGAAGTAAATTAAGTCCATTAATTCGAAATTAAAGGCCTTTCATAAGCTGATCCAATTGACTTTTAGCATTATGATTCCTAATTTCCTAGTTTATCCTCTATTGATCAGTTTCTCCAGGGAAACAGAACCAACAACTGGCTTACATAATTATGAAGGCTGAAACGTTCCAATTTCTTTTTTTTAAATGTTTTTAACATTTATTTATTTTTGAGAGAGACAGAGTGTGGGTGGTCAAAGGGAAGAGAGGGAGGGGGACACAGAATCTGAAGCAGGCTCCAGGCTCAGAGCTGTCAGCACAGAGCCCAGTGTGGCTTGAACCCATGAAGCATGAGATCATGACCAGGTGCCCCTAGAAAGTTCCAATTTCTTCAGTCAGCAAGCTGGAGACCAAAAAGAGTTGATGGTATAGTTCCAGTCTAAGTCCAAATGTCTGTGAACCAGGAAAACCAAAGGCTTAAAAAACTCTCAAGGAGAGAAAGAGAGAGAGAGAAAAAAAAAAAGGGAGAGAGAGAGTATGTGTGCAGGAGCATATGTGCGCTAAGCATATGGCTGAACACGTGCTGAACACTTGACTGCAGCAGGAAGGGGATTAGGACTAAAAGCAGGATGACAGCAGAGAGAATAAAAGGAACAGAAAAAAAAAATCAAAGGATTTATCCTGAAAACAAGCATCAAGTGTGATTTTTGTCAAAACAAGTTGAGTAAAACTACATGTATTCATCTACTCAAATACAGAATCAGAAGACTTTTCCCAAAAGAGAGGCTATGATTCATTGATTTCTAAGCTGAGGTTGGAAAGTTTTGCAAATGTATCTGCTGCTACAAGTGTAGTCAATGATAAAAAGTCAGTTAATTTTACATATTTATCTTAGAATTTAATTGAAAACTGAAATTGTAATGCTTTTAAATGATATAAAGTGATAATTGTTTCTCTTTAAGAAACATTCTTTTAATATATGTTTAACTTATTAATGTCATATTCAGGTCCACACAAAAGAGGCACTGATTATAAGCCATGCTTAAAGAAATACAAGATTTAGTGTAATCAAAGATGAAAGATAATTTGGTACATTAAACCATTTTTACTTAAACTATGCTTCCACTTTGGCATATATTACAGGAACCATGATTATACGACTAAAATTCTCTGATTCTCTAAAATTGATAGTCATGACATCTATCTGAAAATATATTATGGGTATTTCCAAATGTTAAATGTATACCCAAGATTACTCACTAGTTTGAGTCTTAAAGTTAACATTTAAGACGATATTGAAAATATACTCTGTTCTTTGAATAAGTTTTCAGTACTTGCTGTTAGATAAAAGTTAAATAATGTAATCTGCAGTAGGAAAATTAATTGTAAAGGCACTTTATAATTTTGAGTATATAATTCACTATTTGGTACCAAATATGGTGGGTCCTCAGGTTGTGCTTTAAAAATGGTCTCTCTTAAAAAGTTTTTTTTAAAAATACTGATTTGTTGAACTGCAGGGACTATAATATCTTTCTAAAAATATCTGCTGGGTTGAAAAGAAGATCAGATACATAATGTCTGAAATCTATGAAGACTGGGCAAAGAGAAGATCTACTGGTCTTTCTGACGGTATTAATCAGAAGTGGAGGCATTGGTGGAAGACAGACAAGATGTGGTAGTTGACGTCCCAGAGAGTTGGGAAGGCTGTGAAGATGCTGCAGACCCTGAAAATGACAAAGTTATGGCAGGATTCAAAAAGCAATCGCATCTAACAGATAAATAACGTTCTAAGGCATGATTTGTCTAGAATTATCTCAGTGTTTGGAAAGATATGGGAGGTAAGAAATGGCAAGAAAGATAACTTTGGAGTCAGTGTTGTTAACTGGAAGGAAGGATGCACAGTTGCTTAGGAAGAAGAAATGAAAGTGTACAGGGAGGGTGGGAGACTAGAGAAATGAAAGTGAATAGATGACCTATGCAGTATGAGCTAATGGACATTCCCAAGAACCAGAACCTAGAATTCTTCCATTTATCATTTTTCCAGTAGCACTGGAGTTTCCAACAAATCTATCATCCATCATCATTTATATAAGGATATTACAGTGCTCTTTAATAGATGTTAGATATAAAAATACTGTTTTGTCTATGAAAAATAATATTTTAAGTTTTTTCTAAAAAATTGCCATATTAAATAAGAAAATCCTTTAAGTAATAAGCAACTCTATAAAAAATTAATGCATACCTTGCTGAACATGCTATTAGAGAAGTGTCATTCATATAAATTATTTAACATTTTAGATATAATTTTAATGTTGTTTATAGTAACAAATACAAATTTTTTACTCTATTTACTTTCATAGCAAAATGATTTCTACTATTTGAATTTATCTCTCTCTCACTGTGATACACAGATAAACACAATCAAATACACACTTTTCCCACAGGAGATAGAGTAAAGTTAAAAGTTGAATTTTATCTATAATGTCAAATAACTTATATTTATATGTAGTTCAGGTATCATCCTAAACTTATAAAAATATCACAGACAAGCCCATAAGATTACATTTATAAACTTGTATACATTATTTACAGAGCAACTTTGAAATCCAGAAATGAGTATGAATGGGCCATGAGTAATAAATGACACAATTTTTTTTTGTAAGGACTAATGACAGCTTTATGGGCTGATTATGTTATCTGCAGTCCCTAGAATTATCTTTAGAATAGAAAAAGGACATTTTCAATTATTCCTGAAAGTATTAAATAAATTATCTTTTTAAAAGAAAAGAGAAAAATTCTCTTAAGTTAATACTAATATATCATCAGGGAACAAGTCTGTCAGAATATGTTTTGAGCTGGCTTTCTATATCCATGATTTAAAATTGTATTGCTATCGTTAATGAACAGAGGATGTTTCTGACTTTCCCTAAGATGTCAATGTATTAACTTTGCTGTGGCTTTTAATATCTGAAAGACACTGATTTCAAAATAATTTTAATTGCTCCATCCACTATAAAAAGGGTAGTGATGATTAACGAATTGATCTTCGGTAGAAATATAATTTCCTGTGACAATAAGAGAGTATTAGGAAAAAATATTAAACATCTAAATTTGCCAAAATTTCAGTTTTAATTTATAGAATATAAACCTAATGAAAAATCTGTCATTGCTTCCCCAGAGTTATATCCTATACATTTTCAAATATATGTGAATTAAATACAATAAAAATTTCTAACTCTGTCTCTTTTGTTCAGACTTTTATGACACGATAATTTGATACTGGACTAACCTTCTAATTTAGTGATTGGCAAGCCTTCTCTGTAAAGGACCGGATAACACATATTTTCATTTTTGTGGGTCATATTGCTTCTTATCAAATACTCAACTCTGTTGTTCAAATATGAAAAGCATATATAAACAAATGAGCGCAGCTGTATTCAGTAAAACTTTACTTATAAAAACAGGCAGTCAGATTGGACCATGGGTCCTAGTTTGTCAACCCTATTTAAACTGGTGTTCCTGTCCCCAGTCTTCCTGTTTATATATGATTCTGATCATGTGGTTAAAAAGTATGACCCAAGGTACACCCCTTAGCATATTTTAAATTTTCAAGGAAAATATAACATTTCCTAAAGGCCATGAGAACTATTACTATTCTGTGGCTTGGATATAATGACTTAATAACCAAGCCATTAGGTATTTTTTGGCCTAGGAGGGCCTTTACCAATTATTGAGATATGTAGGGACCTGGAACTGAGACAATTTGGGGATCTCTAGTCTATTCTATCATACTTTTTCCTTTGGGATACATTTTCTTAAATTATCATTTCAATATGATTCTCTGCTGCTCTGAAGCCCTCAATAACGTCCTACTGATTATAGCAAAATGAAAAAAGCAAAAACAACCAAAAAAACCTGCCCAGTTCACAGATCTCTATCTTTACACAGAACCATAATTCGAGACTAACTAAAAATATCAATTAATCTGGGAAGTCTTAAAATATGGATCTTTTTAGACAGCCATCAGTAAAGACATATCACAAGATCAAAGGAAGAAATAAAGTATAGTTGAAGGCATAGTGAATATATCAATATGATCCACTACACAAACTGAAGAAGTTACACATAGAGACAAGGGAAGGAAGTGGGATATATACAAAGAAAAGCACCAGGTAGGGCATAGCATATGCCCAGGAAAGCCCTGTTACATCATTATGCCAATTCTTCACAGACAATGTTGGATTAGCAGGCTGGACCAAATCATGAAGGACATATAATTGTGTGCCATGCAATAGCTCAGGATATTATTATGTCTGTAATGAATATCAATTAAAGATTTCGAAAGGTCAAGCTTTGCTTTTGGATTGATAATTAGAGCAATAATGGGGAAGAAGTGAAGACTAGAGATGGAATCAAGAAGAGGAATGAAAAGTAAAAATCAAAGTTAATGAAGCCCTAGGGGTACCTGAGTCAGTGAAGCATCCGATTTCAGCTCAGCTCAGGTCATGATCTCATCGTTTGTGAGTTTGAGCCCCACATGAGGCTCTGTGCTGACAGCTCAGGACCTGGAGCCTGCTTCAGATTCTGTGTCTCCCTCTCTCTCTCTGCCCTCCTGCACTTGTGATCTGTCTCTGTCTCTCAAAAAAAAAAAAAAAAAGTAAAAATTTTTTTTTAATTAATGAAGCCCTAACTCAACTGTCAGGCAATTATCCTAAGCACTTTACATATATTCACATCTACTCCTCTGAGTAAACCTGTGAGATAGGTACTATGACTTTTTTTTTTTCTATTTTAGTCTAGAAAACTTAGGCACAGACACATGAAAGTTATAAAGTAGGTAGTATAATTAGAAACAGAACCCAGGTGTGTCACCCCAGAACTCATGTCTTAAGAACTCTATTCATTTACTCTCAAAAATGTAAATGGAAGATAAACTAGGGCGTACCTATGATAGTAGCTATGGTACAGAGATGAGAAAGCCAGAAACATTCAACTGATAGGACTTACTGATTAGTCCCAAATGAAAGAGAAGACTTCTGTGATGTTCCTCAGTTGTCAAGCTGTGGTAAGTATATGAATAGTGAGTATACAAGAGGAGTAAGAGTTTGGCTTGAAAAATAATTTGTTCAAGATTAAATGTGCTGAATCTGAGATGCAGAAATATCCAGGGCATAGAAATTTAGGAAGATGTTTTATAGATAGCTCAACAGCTCTGTCAAAGTTTGATCTGAAGATAGATTTCAAAATTGTCAGAACTGTCATAAGTGGTAACATAAATTACTTAATTAGTTATTTTCAATCAGATAGAGTGAATAAACTGAGTGAGGTCCAAGAGAACATTAGCGTTAAAGGGGCAACTGAAGAAGAGGCAAAAAGAAGACTATCGGATAGCGCTTCTAAGAACCTCCTTGGTAAACCACCTCTTCATTAGTTTCCACATCCATTTCTAGTAGGACTCAAAAATGTCCAACATATTCACAACTCTTTTTTTTTTTAAGTTTATTTATCTATTTTGAGACAGAAAGGGAGACAGAGAGAGAACACAAGAAAGCAGGGGAGGGGCAGAGAGAGAGTTCCAAGCAGGTTCCATACTGTCAGCACAGAGCCCAACCTGGGGCTTGAACCCACAACTGTGAGATCTTGATCTGAGTTGAAATCAAGAGTCAGGCGCTTATCGAACTGAGCCACCCAGATATCCCATGGTATAGCCTCTTAAACACCTACTAAATTCTTCTGTAGTATTGATCCTTGTACTAAACCCATGTTTATTTGTCTTTACATTATGTGTGTCATTTTTGATTTGCACAGACCAACTGCTAACATCAGTATAAAGCTACAGAATCAATTGCTAGCATTTCATCTTAAAGCTATAGAATTCTACATCTAACATTTTTAAAAATTATTTGGCACATGCACCAAAATTTATTTATAAGGCATTTTTCTATTTAAATCAGTATAATATTCTAGAATTTTCCTTTTACAATAAAAACCTAACTAGCTTTTGTTTCCTCTT
This sequence comes from Crocuta crocuta, assembly GCF_008692635.1. Taxonomy (NCBI): domain Eukaryota; kingdom Metazoa; phylum Chordata; class Mammalia; order Carnivora; family Hyaenidae; genus Crocuta; species Crocuta crocuta. The sequence goes on from NW_027532605.1 coordinate 5,896,947, forward strand.
TAAATGGAGGCTAAATGATATAACTAAAATGTTTTAACTTTTTAAAAATTTATGTTTAATGTTTATTTATTTTGAGAGAGAGAGAAACTGTGTGTGTGTGTGTGTGTGTGTGTGTGTGTGTGTGTGTGTAAAAAGAATAAGCATAAGAAGGGGAGAGGCAGAGGGAGAGAGGGAGAGAAAGAACGCCAAGCAGGTTCCATGCTGCCTGCACAAAGACTGATGCAGGGATCAAAACTCACAAACTGTGAGATCGTGAACTGTGCCTAAAGCAAGAGTCAGACAACTGAGACACCCAGACACCCCTAAAATGTTTTAGCTTTTTGAGGAATACATGTTTGCTCCAGATGGGGAATCTTACTCCTGCTCCTGTTCTTTATTGGATAAGTTGCATTTTTAATGACTAAAAATCTTGCAGTGCCTTCATATTATCTTTCCCAGCACACCCTATAAGAGAACAATAGAACAGATTGAGGTGAATGCCAAATGTGGTGTGTTAAGACCTTTGGCATGAAATCCCTGAGATGAGTTTTACTCTCATCTGACTAACAAGAAATGCTGATTGATTGCACTTTTAGATTTACCAAATGATGAGAAAAGAAATTCTCTGCTGTGTTATTAAGCTGTGTTCATTTTTCACTTGCTTTTTAACTTTCTTTTTCATCTAAGGTAGTACATAAAAGACACTGTTTATTTAAAACACCATCTGTCTCAAATTGTCCCGTACCTTAAACCTACTCGGGTCATGTAATGACACTTGTGGGGTGTTGTGCTCAGGATCTTAATGGAAATAAAAATACAAATGTGAGTGTGTTTTTTAAAACAAGTAAAAGGTAAAGAGACTATTACTAGAAACATTTTTGACACTAATTGTTATGGTAAATATGAGTTAGCTGTAAGTTGTATATGTTAAACTCTAATTTTCAAAGAAATAAGTGTGCTTGAGGTAAAAACTCTCTAAATGCTACATTTGACAATTTAGATACATTTCAGAATTTAAAACCAGTGTCATATCATTATTCAAATAGCATGGAAGCACAGAAATTGTAAATGTGTGTGTGTATGCTTCTATGTATGTATTTGTATACCTGTATATTGTATAGCATTAGTTATCATTTATATAATATGTAACATATATCAATTCTGTATGACACATATTCATCTATATCACTAGGATATTACTGTAATATTTTTGATATTACACTGTTCTATATTATTTACACCTATTTATATAATTAGAGTTGTCATGTGTTCCTTCAAAAATATAAGGGCATATAAAGTAAATATTATTTTTCCCATTTTGTACATGAGGAAATCAAGTAATGTAACTTGTTCACGGTCATAGTCATCACTCAAATTCAAATTGATCTGGAGAAAAGTATGCATTCTTTTCACTATGTTATTTTGACATTTTAAAAATGTCATAGCTTATCATTTATTTCCATTTAATTATTTTCTCTATTTTCTTAATATGGTCAATGGGTGGCTTATATATTCTAATTTTTAAAAGTAGGAATAATACACTTTTGATGATTCTATCATGCTAAGTAAAGAATTTTAATCATGGTAATTATCAATTATGTTTGTATATTTGCTATACTTACATCAGTTTTTTTTTAAATTATATAGGCTCAGGATTTACACAAACACATATAAGTCTTATAAAATAAAAAAGAATTCAAAGAATATTGAACCAAGATACAGAAACAGGATATAAAGATATAGTAAATGTGGCTATTGTGAGATGCCATAAAATAATTCTATTTTATATAGAATTATGAATTACTTTAATATATATTAATATACTTTTTTATCAGTAGTGAGAATTTAAGAAGAAAACATATGAAATTGTTTTACAAATATAAATTGTAAGGACCTTTTACAGGAAATTACACTAAAGTTAAATCTTGAATTCTGAATTAATTATAGATCATTTTATATAATTATAAATATAACTATACTTAAATATAAACTTACATACTATAAAATGTATGACAATAAATTATTACTGTGTAAACATAATTTTTTCTAAGTTTATTCATTTATTTTAGGAGAGAGAGAGAGACTTCACAAGCAGGGAAGGGGCACTGAGGGGGGTAGGGGGGAATCCCAAGCAGGCTCTGTGCTGTCAGCATGCAAAGCTTGCCATGGGGCTCAATCTCACAAATCATAAGATCATGACCTAAGCTGAAATCAAGAGTCGGAGGCTTCACCGACTAAGTCACTCAGGAGCCCCTGTAGATATCATTTATATAACAATATATTATAAACCTTGGCATTTTTTGATAATCTAAACATTTGATAATCTCTTAGACACTAATTTGTATTGAACTTTGTTCTTTCCATTACTATAATATCACTAAAAGAAACTCATTTCATTTTGTATTATAAAAATATTTGGAATAAATATGAAGATATATTTGTTTCATTTCTCTCCTAGTTTTGTATAATTCTCTTAGAATGGAATTTTCAAATTAAACAATTATTAATAATTGTAAACAATTATTTTACAATGGGAATTAAAAATACATAGTATATACTTGAAAATGTTCCTAAACATTTCTAAATCATTAAAAGTCTTCGTAATTTATTATTGTTTCATACTAGAGAACACATTTGAGTCTAGAGAAACCTGTCAACACATCAGAATCTAATGTCAAAAACTGAAATGTACAAATAGTTTTTGTAATTAGAATAATTTATTATACTATAGAGAATTTACACTTGTTTATGATTTTTTTTCCTTTACATAATCTCTTGATATTTCTAACCATCTTATAAACCTTATAGAGCAAGTTATTTCCTCTACTTCAAAAGTGAATGATGTGTACTCTAAAGTACTTTGCCCAAGATTATTCAGTTATCTTGCAGATGACCCAGGGCTAGAATCTTGGTCATTTAAATCTCTATAAATGGATGCCAGAGGTTTACTTAAGTGCTAAAGGAGCTGGTTATAGTTATTAGGCTTGCTATAATCTCTTTATAAGTGGTATCAAGCAGAAATTTCAAGTATTTTAAGTATAAGCTTTTCCATTTCCATGACAACAATATAAACAAGATAGAGTAGTACAGAATAAAAGTACATTTATTATAATGTACCACTGGGTAGCCATTTGACATTATTCAAATGGTATTAAATAATCCTTGAATGCATGTGATATTTTCTTTACTTCTGTACAATATAAAGTGATTTAATATAACAGTATTCATCTAGTCAATAACTATTATTATTATTATTTTTTTTTTTTAAATATTTTATTTATTTCCGAGAGAGAGAGAGAGACAGCATGAGCAGGGGAGGGTGAGAGAGACAGGGAGATACAGAATCTAGAACAGGCTCTAGGCTCTGAGCTGGATGTCAGCACAGAGCCCTGCACAGGGCTCGAACCCACGAACCACGAGATCATGACCTGAGTCGAAGTCAACCGCTTAACCGACTAAGCCACCCAAGCAACCCGTCAATAATTACTTATTGAGTGTACAGTATGTGTCAGATACTGTTCTAGGTACTTAGAATCAACAATGAATGAAGCATACACATTAATGATATTTTGGAATTAACTTGTTAGATAGGAATTACTGAGTGTAACTTTGTAAATATAATAAATAAAGTATACTGGGTGGTAATAAGTTCTATTGAAAAAAGAAACCAAACTAGGCAGGGTCAGTGAAGACTGACAAGAATACAGTAGACGGAAGGCTGCTCAGTAACAATTTTATATTACCATGGCAGGGCAAACATCAATGAGAAGGTGATGTTTGAACAATGACTTCAATATGTGATCATAAATCATACAGATTCCCAAAGGGAGTTCTACTCTGAGGAAACTCCTGCAGTAAGGACTTTCGGTTAGTGGTATGCCTACTGTCTTGGTATATCTGAAGAAAAAGGCCACTGTGACTGGAGGAATGGGCGAGAGAGGGAGCAACAGGAGATGAGGTGAGAGAAGAAGCAAGAGACCAACTCATAAGGTCTTTGCAGGGAGGCTTCAACATCTGCAGCGAGCGAAATGAGGAGCCAAAGACTTTCAAGCAGAGGAAGTAACATCATCTGATATGTATTTCATCAAAATCATAATTTTGAGTGACAACACAAAGTATGGGGGGCAAACTGGGAAGCAGCGAGACCAGCTGAGAAGTGAATAAACTAAATCAAAGAAGAGATGATGGGCAGCTTGAACAAAATGGAGAGGGTGAAAGAGGTCAGATGTTAGGTATATTTTGAAAGGAAAGCAAATATGATTCCATGACAGACTGAATGTGGTATGACAGAGGAAAAATGGTCAATGACACTAAGGTTTTTGTCTTGAGAAACATTAGGGTAAAATTGTAATCACTGAAATGGGGCAGTCTGTGGTAGGAACAAGCTTAGGATGGGGAGATATCAGAAGAGTCTGGTTCCAGGTAGGCATGTTGTGTTTCACATGCCTATCAGCTTTATCAAGAAGGCAATTGATATGAGGCTGGAGCTACAGAAAATGGTCTAAATATATAAATGTAGAAAATAGTTGGCATACAAATGGTATACAATCCCAGGAAACTAAATGAAATTAGCAAACGAGAGAGTATAGGTAGCATAGAAAGGGGTCAAAGACTACGGAATGGATCACTTCAACCTTAAGAGTTCTAGGGAGGAGAAAGAATCAGTAAAATATAAGTAAAAAAACAAAACAAAACAAGACAAAACAAAAAAAAATAAAAAACTCCTCCCAGTGAAGTAGGAGAAAAAGCAATGAAATGTGGTTTTTCAGGAGCCAACTGAAGAAACTGTAACAAGATAAAGCAAACAGTAAATTAATGAGTTGAAAGAATCAACCATTCACAATACACAGTTCAAGAGTAGTTTCACTGGGGATCGGGGGGAAAACACTTTTTGTGTGGTTGGAGAGAGTTAATGGGAGGAGAGTTATTAGAGACTGACAATGTAGAGAATTCTTTTTTTTTTTTCTTTTTAAGTAATCTCTACCCCCAACACTGGGCTGGAGCTCACGACCCTGAGATCAAGAGTCACATGCTCTCCTGATCGAGCCAGAGAGGCACCCCAAGAATTCTTTTCAGGAGCCCTGATGTAAAGAGAAGCAAGCAAGACATGCAATGAAATTTTATGTTTATTGTTTTATTTAAAAGATGGAATAAATAATATTGTGTTTATATGTTACTGGGGATAATCCAGCAGAGAAGGGAAAATTCATGACATGAGAGAAAATAACTGTAGGGCCAAAATTCTTGAGGAGGAAGAGAAGATAGGATGGAGTGACCAAGTGAAGAGACTGGCATTAGGTAAAATCAATCTAATAGGGTGTATTTTATAATTCTATATTAAGTATGCACCCAGAAGTCTTAAATTTGATCTCTATATATTCAAACATACTTCTACCTTAATATAAATTAATAATTGTGTATATAGTATTTTGTTCATATTCCTTCTAAAGATAGCAACAAGATCCATCTCAACAATTTAAACTTTAATTGACTATAATTAAACTGTGTTCAATGCTGAGACATGACACAGGTATTAAAATGACTCATTCAACAAATACTTACTGAGCATCTGCTTAACCTTTAATTCTTTCCAGAGTAGTTGCTGCTCTTTCCAAGGGCATGGCTTGAAATAAGGCTAATTAGAGGTTGTTGGGCCTGTGTATAATTGCTTTAAGCTTTTGTCTAGACTATGTCAATAAAATAAAAGATTCAATGCATAGCAAGAGTGAGAAGAGTTTGCAAAAAGTTTTTTTATTAAAAATTTTAAAAGCATGAACTAAAAATTACTGTTTTTTTAAGGCACTCACTTTGCAGACAATCATGGTATGATTTTAATGTCTGATTTCTTAATGAATCAGAATTATTCTTCAAAGTAATTTTGCTTCTTGAAAATAGCTCAATACTTTGTCTCATTTTGTGCATGCTATGAATTGGTCCATTAAATATTCAGGCATCTGTCCATGGCACAACAGTCAAAACTGTTTTTTTTTTTTTAAAGATTAAGCACATATACATAGAACATAGATAAATTTTAAGCTATATCATCAAAAGACTATTTCCATAAAATGTTATATTGACCAGAGCTAAAATTGAATTATTAAATAAATACATATTACTTTAAAAGAGACATAAGCAAATGTTTTCCTAGAATTGCATACCAATTTTTTTATGTAGCTCTACTCCTTATTTAGATTTTAAATTTCACATTTGGCATAAAAATATAACAGTTATATCTGTCTACACTTATCCAATTAGCTTGGATTTCCATAATTTGTATTTTCTGATGGCTTTATAATTTTAAGCATTATGTTTTATGGTAACATTTAAATTGCTTCAATATTAAATATCATTTGCTTCTTTTTATAACTTTTATATTTATCCTTATATATTTACAAATATATATACCAATTTCTGAATATTTTCCATACCACAAGAAAGTTACTATCACCAATTTGTAGCTTTGATGTGTCCTTCAGTCATTTAAAATTTGTTACTATTCATTTCTAACAATGTCATATCTTTAATACTTTCTTCTCTTCAAGTATTACATTATTGTCTAGTTTAAAGTTGTGTATTGTTATCACTTTCCACTCTTAAAAACATTGGCACCTCAAACTCTAATTTTCCAGTATTCTAAACTGCAAAACTGTATAATGAAAAGCCCTTCTTTATTACAATCTGATTTTATTTCCATACTTATTTATATTGTTTTTAATATCTGCCTATCACACAGGAATGTAATTATCATGAAAGAATCCATTGTTAGCATATAGTTAACTCTCAGTAAGTATTCGTTAATTGAGTGAATAAATATTTGCACTTACATATAAGGCATTCTACACTAATGAAAATACAAGTTCAGCTGCTGTGAGAAAGAATCAGAATTAACAGTGACCTGAGATACAGTGAATAGCAATATGTCAGGGATTCGCATTCCTTCTAACTTATTGCTCACCCATTTTATGGCAGTACTCAAATTCATCTTTTCCACAAAGGGATCACAACCAAAGCTGTGTCTAAGCCAGTGATAAAAGGAAAAAGGCACTTAGGGTACATGCTTTCATTTCAAGGTCATGCATCCATTACTCAAATAGCAATATGTTAGTCAGGATTAGTCACATGTATTCAACCTGCTGTGATAAAGTCTCATTATTCTAGTCTATGTTCTAAGTGGCTTAGCACCCAGCTAAAATTTGTATGATGCTTTTGAAAGGATACAGATGAATCAATGTAATATTTTATAATATGGATTAAAAACCATATGTGTTTATTAAAAATATGCAAAAGCAATAATGAAAACAGAAATTGCAAAAGCTTTGTGCATTTGAAGAGATATGGTCCCCAATACATACAATTTCTGTACTAAGTAACCAGAAACCATAAATTATCAGCAATATTAATTTTAAAAATCAATCTTAAATATTTAAGAATTGGTAGAGTGTCAGCCTGAGATAAACACAGATAATACACAGTGTCATTTTGTTGATACGTACTTCGGAAAACCAAATATTTCATATAGTCCTCAGGGGCTTTTCGGACACTTCATATGTGGTTGAAATACACTATTTTTTTCCCCTGGAATTTAGTTTACTATGAGGCACCCTTTAATGTTACATAGCTGCAATCCTCTAGGAAGTTAATAAAACAGTTCTTAGCTGCTGTTGGTTCAGCTTTATTGCAAGGATTAAACTGCCCTGTTCTTAATTGCAGAGTACAGACTGCTTTTGAAAGCTTTTTCACTTGCAATAAAATAAAGTAATCTCTGAAGAATAATGATAGGATTAGGCAGGCATCATTCACCTTTTGTCTTTTAAGAAAAATGCTTTCTGTTTCTATGGAGACACATTTAATGATATGATGAAAGGTACGTGAGAAAGAAGGAGAGAAGTTAAGTAGCGCAGGGTTTCCTTTACAGGGTTAATATGACACAAAGACTCTGGTTCCAGTGGAATCATTACTGCAACTGAATAAATAGCTTTCTCCCAACAGTCAGTTAAACATGAGCAATTCTGCCAACAGCATAAAACTGGTACTGAATAGACCCACTTTTTTTTCTTGTCATTTAATGTTATAAGTAAGATGCCTGCTCCTAAATTGCAGTATTCAGATTAACTCTACCAATGATAAGCTCTGATCTCCTTGGTGAAATGGTGATTGTTTATATTCACATTAAAAATTGTAAAAAGTTAGGGGCGCCTGGGTGGCTCAGTCGGTTAAGCATCTGACTTCAGCTCAGGTCACAATCTCACAGTTTGTGGGTTCGAGCCCCGCATCGGGCTCCATGCTGATGGCTCAGAGCCTGTTTCAGATTCTGTGTCTCCCTCTCTCTCTGCCCCCTCCCCACTCATTCTCTGTCTCTCAAAACTGAATAAATGCTAAAAAAAAAAAAAAAAATTGTAAAAAGTTAGAATCTAGAGACAGACTATTAAAATATTTTAATAAATGTACAGTTTACACAATTACCTGCTTTTTCTCCCCTACAAGAGTAAATAAACAAATAAGCTTGAATATGCTCTATTCAGTGTTAAAATATAGTCTCACTTCATCATCATCAACATTATAAGCAGCTCAATCAAAAGTATCACTTATCCATGCCTGCTATGTTTTAGTTTAGGCTTTTTTTTTTTTTTTAACCTATTAATTAGCTCATTTGATCTTCACAATAACTCTATAATTCGGGTACTATTATCTTCCTTATATTTTACTTTCTTTGTAAAGGGTAATAGAACTTCATCAATGCTCCAGTGACTGTGTCATCCAGGCATCCCCAAGTTATTTATTTATTTTTTTTTAATAAATCCACCTTGCACAGTTGCTAGACACAAAACATTAGGTATATTCTTAGAGAAGTTTCAAAAAAAAGAGGAAAACAGAAATAAGTTTGTTTAAGATGGTAAGACATTCCAGGCATTGAGATACCAGTTAGGACATTTCTCAATTCAGTTCTCTACAACTATGGGAGGTAATTTTTTTCTCAGATGGAAAGTATACATACACCAAGAATGAAATTCAACATACTCAAAAGCAAGCAGCTCATCAGTGCTGCAGCCTGACTTGGATTCAGGCCTGAATCCCCTTCCTATGCTCCCATAAGCCAGGTATTTAGATATCCAGGTCTTTGTGTCTAGATTTCCTATTATCTGTTTCTTTCTTCTATATGCTAGTGGGACACAATCTCATGCCACTAGAAAATAGTTTATGATTTTCTGTAATCCATTCCAATGTGGATATTCTGTTTCCTATCATTGAAATATTGTCAATTTTCACTATCATACTTTCAATTGTTTCAGTGTTCCAAAAAAAAGCATTCTAAGACAAAGTTCGTTTCATTGGTCAGAAAAAAACTAATTGGCAGTACACGTTATCTGACATTTGACAACTAATGCTTAAAATTATCCATAGGCATAAACACAAATCATTTAGGTCTCTTGTAGATTGCTACAAACTTAAATATATTATCAAAGCAATGAAATTTTCTTAGGAAATTAAATATAAGGTTTCTTAATTTCCTGCTTTAGACATGATGCTAGATAAGGTTGAAAAATTGGATGACTAATCACTTTCAAATAAAAATTCAGATAAGTCAAAGATACACAGTCTCACATACACCTCTCAGGAGAAATGTGGCTGATTATACTACAAAATAAATTGCCAGCACATTTATCATAATTTATAAGTATGTTGGAGAGGCAAGTTTTATAATGACTCACTAAAAATTGGGAAACCTCAAATCCCTATCGCATTCATCTTGCTGGGTTTATGAAGCGTCCAAAGTAGGAAAAGTTGAAGGGCAACATAGGGATCAGAAGCAACTGCTTGTGTTCTTGTGTCCATAACTGATATAGAGAATCATGACTCTCCTCTTCCAAATTATGGAGATTTTGTAGTATATTGACAAGTAACCTATGTGTACATAATTTTTCCATTGTGCATATTCACTTCCTGCGTGGTTGGGTTCGAGTAAAAATAAAAGCATTAAAATTTGTATATTTTCCATGTACCTATTCACATTTGCCATATTTGATCACATACGCCCAGTATTATTATTTTTTTAAACAACTTTATTTATTCATTTTGTGAGAGAGAGAGAGAAAAAAATGTGTGAGTAGGGTTGAGGCAGAGAGAGACGGGGAGAGAATCTCAGGCTCCGCTGACAGCATGGAGCCCAATGTAGAACTCCTTACGAAGCATGAGATCATAACCTGAGCTGAAATCAAGTTGGCCACTTACCCTACTGAACCGCTGAGGTAGCCCCCAGTATTATTCTATATAAACCTATCAAACTCCTCTCTTTTATTTATTTATTATTTTTAAAGTTTATTTGAGAGAGAGCATGTACATGCAAGCGAGGCAGGGTGCAGAGAGACAGGGAGAAAATCCCAAGCAGGCTCCACACTCAGCACAGAATCCAACAAAGAGCTTGAACTCATGAACTGTGAGACCGTGACCTGAGCCAAAATCAAGAGTTGAACACTTAACCAACTGTCCACCCAGACACCCCAAACTTGTCTCTTTTATAAGAAATATACTTTTGGTATGGTGATATAACTTTGCTTAGTAAACAGTATGTTTTTATATATACATTATATATAATACGTACATATACACATTTACATATATACTTTTCCCACTAGAAATAACAGTTTTGATATTTAAAAATGTATAAAGAAAGTGATATTTGGCCTGATCCTTGAAAAATGTCTTGATGTTTCAGAAAGACAAAGAAAGGATGTTTTAGGATGAGGGAAAAATTATATCAGTAAAGTCATGGAAGTGTCAAGGTATAGTGGAAATTAGTACAAACACAATGTGCTTCAGGGAGGTATAAGAAATTGCCAGAAAATTAAGTTAACATGAAAAACTGTGAAAAGAGTTAGGAGTAATAACAAGCCTTTAAAAAATTTAAATTTTCCCTAGCCCTAAATGTGAAAAAGAAAATTTTCCTTCTCCCTTTTTCTTATAGTACATCTGTGTAATTTAAACTTGTAATTGTAAATCCTTTCTGTGTCTCTTTGAAATGCATGTATATCTTTTATTGATTTTATTTTTTAAAAGTTTTTTAAGTGTTTGTTAGAGAGAGTGAATGAATTTGGGTGGGAGAGGGGCAAAAAGAGAGGGAGAGAGAGAATCCCAGTCAGGCCTTGGTGCTGCCAGCACAGAGCCCAATGTGAGGCTTGATCTCACAAACTGCAAGAACATGACTTGAGCCAAAACCAAGAGTCAGACACTTGATCAACTGAGCCACCCAGGAGCCCCTTATATGTATATATATTATATTATTTAAAGTAAGCTCTACACTCAATGTATGGCTTGACCTCACAACCCCAAGATCAAGAGTTGCATGTCATACCGACTGAACCAACCAGGCACCCCAGAAATGGATGTAAATCTTTTAAAAGCTAAATAGAACTCTTGCTAATGTTGCATCTCAGGAATTTTTCTTGGGGTCCTAGGAGCCAACTTTTTGAAATGTGAACATCAGGGAAGACTGGGCTCTTGTCTCCCTGTTTATAGACATCTTGATATAAGTGGTAACTTTTTGCTTATCTTAGAGACATGAGATTATTCTTCCTTGGAATAAAACAACTAACTTCTATGTATAGATTGTATTTGCCTGGTTGTATGAAAGCATGAGATTTCTTTCTGTCTTTGTAATCTCTTTAGCAGATGGCCTATGATATGCATTGCAGTCTGGTATAATGCTTATTTAATAATGAAACTACTTTCTTCCTTTTACAGTTGCGTGGAGATTTCTGGAATGGCAGATTTTATTTTTAATCATGTCCAAAACAAAACCACCAAAAGGTTTGCATACCATACTTAGAATACTGAAGTTTATAATCAGAAAAGCCCATTGAAAATTTGAAGAGTGGGGCGCCTGGGTGGCTTAGTCGGTTAAGCGTCCGACTTTCGCTTAGGTCATGATCTCGCATTCGTGGGTTCGAGCCCTGCGTCGGGCTCTGTGCTGACTGCCAGCTCCGAGCCTGGAGCCTGTTTCAGTCTGTGACTCCCTCTCTCTCTGACCCTCCCCTGCTCATGCTGTCTCTCTCTCTCTCCTAGAAATAAATAAAACATATAGAAAAAAAAATTTTGAAGAGTAATGATATGCATAAACATGTGCTTTCCAAATAAATTATATTGGAAATGTGGATATTGGTTAATCAGTAAAGACTAAAGACAAATACTTTAGGAAATATTTTAGCGGTCTATGCAAAAGGTTAGAGACTAGTGATTTTGGAGACATAAATATCTCCATACAAAAGTCTTTGTGGAGGTAGAACTGACAACAGAATGCAGTGAATACTGGCATGCCAATGCTGTAAAATTAACAATTTATGACAAAGTATTTAATATTAGCTTTTCTAACAAATATTAGACATTAATTACTAGTTACTGAGTGGCTACTATGAACTATGAACTGTTCTAAGTGCTCATGTGTACTAAAACACCCTCATCACAATCCTGTAAAGTAGACTGTATTACCATGCTACAAATGAAGATATTGAGAGAAACTTTTGAGCAACTTACGAAGGGTTAAAAAACAGAGCTGTGGGGGGTGCTGGGTGGCTCAGTCAGTTAAGCTTCTGACTTGGCTCAGGTCATTATCTCATGGTTCATGGGTTCAAGCCCCACATCAGGCTCTGTGCTGACAGCTCAGAGCCTGGAGCCTGTTTCAGATTCTGTGTCTCCCTCTCCCTTTGTCCCTCCTCTGCTCATACTCTGTGTCTCTCTCTCTCTCAAAAAATATACACAAAAAAAAAACAAAACAAAACAGAGCTGTGGGTCCATGATAAATAGCTACTATAAGAAGTATTGGAATGAAATATATTAATGAATTAAATATACATAAAGAATTACATAGGAGTATGTGGAACACATACAAACTTGTAATGTTGATAGGTATTAAGACCAGTTGAAGAAAAATGTCAGCAGAACCATTAATTGAAGAATATACTTTCACAAAGAGTACTTGGAGGACTGATCTTTTATAACTTTTCTACAGCTGACTAAAAAGAATACTGGATGGTAAGGACCAGATGTGCCCCTTAGAGCATGAACTATAAACCTTTACTATTGATGAGACACATGCAAACTAACAAAGGAAGTGTCCACAAGGATATAAACTTTTAAAAAGGAACTAATTGAATCTCTAGAGAATATCTTCCTTCTCTTGAAAAAATACTAGTAAACACTTCACTGTAATTGAGTAACTATGAACTATGCTGCAGAAACAATAAGTAGTGTCTATATAAATATGGATGTGTATATATACATTTGTATGTGTGTATGAATACAAATATATATGTGTACATATATACACACAATATAATCATCCTAAATAAAAGTGACTAGGTATGAGGTGTATAAAGAAATATGCTTGTACATATATACGCATATATTATTCCAAATAATATGACTAGTAATACTATGAATGAATGAATATATCCATTAAAAATCAAAATGCCATCTCTACTATTGATCTCTCTAAATGTTTCCTCCTGGAAATAACACTGAGCAAAACCTACTAGTTGCTTAATTTTCTATTAGTCTCATCAGTCAATCTAAGTTGTCACTAATTAATCTACTTTGTTATACCATGATGCCTAAGGACATTTGAAATTAAATTTATAAGTTTAAATGCTTAAAAAAATGTTTCATCAAATCAAGACAGCACAGTAATCCCTATTATAAACAAAGAAGATATACTGCCAAAAAGCATTTGTGGGGTTTTTTTCAAAGAAATTCTTAACACTAAGGAGAAATACTAAATGTCTATTAATAAATGAATGGAGAAGGAGGGGTGCCTGGGTGGCTCAGTCGGTTGAGCGTCCGACTTTGGCTCAGGTCATGATCTCCCAGTTCGTGGGTTCGAGCCCCATGTTGGGCTCTGTGCTGATAGCAAGCTCAGAGCCTGGAGCCTGTCTTTGGATTCTGTGACTCCCTCTCTCTCTGGCCCTCCCCTGCTTATGCTGTCTCTATCTCTCTCTCAAAAATAAATAAAAACATTTAAAAAAATTTTTAAAATAAATGAATGGATATGGAATATGTACTATACATATACACAATGCAATATTATTCAGCCATAAAGGAAAATGAAATTCTGCCATCTGCAACAACACGGGTGGGCTTAGAGGATATTATGCTAAGTGAAATATAAGTCAGAGAAAAGACAAACACCATATGATTTCACTTATATGTGGAATTTAAAACACAAAGCAAACAAACCAACNTTTTTTAAAATAAATGAATGGATACGGAATATGTACTATACATATACACAATGCAATATTATTCAGCCATAAAGGAAAATGAAATTCTGCCATCTGCAACAACACGGGTGGGCTTAGAGGATATTATGCTAAGTGAAATATAAGTCAGAGAAAAGACAAACACCATATGATTTCACTTATATGTGGAATTTAAAACACAAAGCAAACAAACCAACAAAACAGAAACAAACTCATAGATACACAAAACAAACTGATGGCTGTCAGAGGGGAGGAGGTTAGGAAGATGGACTAAAATAGGGAAAGGAGATTAAGAAATATAATTCCCCAAGACTGGAGAAACAGACAATGGCAGATCATGGCTTACCAAAGCAGAGATTCACAAGTGGAAACTGCAACAGGAATCCAGGCTAAAGTAGGAAAACCTGAACTATTGTTGGAGGCTCAGTGTAAAGAACTCTGAGAGTTACAAACTCAAGGGTACCCAGTCATAGGGGGGCCTCCACAAATTTGTGAGAATTATCTAAAGATCATCCAGGATCTCACTGTAAATATCAGAGAAAAATCTCATTGTGCTCCCTACAGAGAGAACGAAAGAAAATCATTTTGAAATACTTTAGAACACTGCATTCTTAACAAGGCTTGCCTTCAGGAGGAACTAGTTAACCAGAGCCTAATAGGCTGGAGTGCTATTAGAGCCCAACTGAACCAAGGGAATGGAAATACTCAACTCCAATCAGCTCTCTTCAGAGTAAAAATCAACGAAATTGAAAACAGGAAATCAATTGTTAAAATAAATGGAACCAAAAACTGGCTCTCTGCAAAGATCAATACAATCAATAAACTTCTAGCTAGGGTAACTAAGATTGAGAGAGCATACAAACTATGGATATCAGAAATCAAAGAGGAGTAGGTTTCTCTCAAGTGTGTGTCAATCAATGCCCAACCAAAGACAAGGGGAATACTCTGCTGATCTGAAGCGAGCTACCTTCTTTCTTGCCAAAAACACATCCTTTTACACCTTTCCTTATACAATTTTGCCAATTACTCTAGAATGTTAACTAAGAATTTAAATGCTGAGTTACGCTGTGTGCACTAGTGAAATTATATGAAATTGTTCTCTAAAGACATTAATTTATACTCCCAACAACAAGAGTATATGATAGTTACCACTTGCTTGATTCTTCACCAACCCCTAGTATATCTCCTATCTCCTCTTCTCTCCCCTCCAGCCCTGCACTTTCTTTCTCTCATTCTCTGAAATATCTTCATCTCTTTCCTCTAGTACTCTTCCCCACAAATTCTAGCCTCTTTGGCCTCCTCAAGCTCTAATTTCTATCTCCTCAAATCAAGAAGACTGCTTGCCTCTATTTGGGCTCTCATCTTTCTTCTGAGGATAGGAAATTCCCTATAGCCAGTCAGCTGGTGCAATCATGGGCCTCACTTCATTTGTATACCATCTTGAAAGATTTCCTTAACTTATACCATAGTATTGGCCCACTGGTAATGAATTCTCTCAGCTTTAGTATGTCTGGGATCACTGTCCTATACTACCCACTGTCCAATGTCTGTAAAGCTTCACTACCATCACCATCATCACCCTCCACACCATATATTTGCCTAGTTATCTGGTTAAGTTGGGAAGGTAAATCTAGCATATGTTATTCCATCATATCTTCAATGTGGAAGTTTCCTATTTCTTCACTGGTGTTTGTTTTAGATTTTCTGATGCTTTTTTTGCTTGTGGGAAATTAAACTCTAAAAATCGTTTGTTTTGAAAGACAAAAATAATACTGTCCTATAAATCCATGCAAGTAGCTATTTGATTTATCTTCCAAAACTTGCATATATTTTGATATGTCAAAGGCAATAGTGAGATAAACTAATAACTTACATAAACTTTCCCTAAACACAGGAGAAAAGAAACACAGGGATAGTTTCCTTCAATACCATTCAATGACCTTTTTTGCACCAATGTGCATCAATGCAATTAATACATATAAAAGATTTATAGTATAAAACACAATGCATATTGTTGCAGTTAAGAACACAGCTACAGATGTGTGACCCTAGATAAAATAAGTATCATCTCTAAGTCAGAATTTGTTAATAAGAATAGCTATTTATTTATTTATATTTTAATGTTTTTTTATTTATTTCTGAGAGAGAGAGAGAGAGACAGTGTGAGCAGGGAGGGACAGAGAAAGAGGGAGATATGGAATCTGAAACAGGCTCCAGACTCTGAGCTAGCTGTCAGAACAGAGCCCTACACGGGGCTCAAACCCACAAAACTGTGAGATCATGACCTGAGCTGAAGTCAGAAGCTTAACCGACTGAGTCACCCAGGTGCCCCAAGAATAGCTATTTAGAGTAGTTCCTGGAAAGTAACATGTATTCAATAATACCTATTTTCATTATTTATAGTCAATAATTTATAATTGTCATTTCTTCTTTCTAAAGTGCAATGATAAATCAGCATGTCTTGCTGTACGAACACACACAAACATCATTTCATATATTTACTTACATTTAATGATATAATTCCTAACATCTTTACAGAATTCTAAAATTTATAAGGTTATTTCCAAAGTAATCCTTCCAACATATGATCTCCAAAATAGGTAATCACCCAACATCCTTGTGAGATAGATGTTACTAACATCAAATTATCAGGGCTCAGAAAGCTTATGTGATAGATTTTGATATATATGAGGCAGAACATGAGGCAGAAGAGCCAGCATCTTCTGATATTTTAACTTCTTTCCTTTGTAATATAGTTCACCTTTTATGTTTTTAAAAGCAGTATCAACATTTATAAGATTTTATATATATGAGGTATAAGATACTTATAAGATATATACACACATATATATGTACCACCAAAATAATACAAACAATATCATCTTGTTATATTACTGCTATAAAAGCTTATTGTTAAAAACAGAAATATGTATTTTAAAAAATGAACATTCTTTAGCTATGAATATATGTGCTAATACCACATAGAATAAAAAATGCAAGTTTTGTAGGCAGAGTATATAACAAGTTCATATTAATTCATGCTTACCATTATGACATTTGAAAAAATAAAAATTTCTAACTTAAGAAATATATTGGCTCACTTGTCTTTCTCAATAAATCCATTCATCAAAGAGATTTCTTGCTTCAAAATGAGTGTAATATTCTGGTATAATCACTATACTTAATTTTAATGTAAGTATTCTTACAGATAAATAGAAGCCAACTGTGTTCCTAATTCATTAAAAAATCATCATGCTTGAATATTTTCTTAAATTTCTCTAGTTTCAAAGCTGTTCTATCACATATATGATTTTAATATAGTTTTTCCAATTAATACTATACTTGAGGTTAAGGATACTAAATACATTATACAAAAAGATGAAGCTAACAAACATTAAATACAATATAATAGTATTTTTAGAGGGCTAGAATAGAAAAATTATTAAAATAACATGTTACCTTAATGTACTTCTATTCACATATCTGAAGAAATCACCAATTTTATGTAACATTTTGAAATCCAGATATTTTAAAGGAATGATTGGTAAGTAATTAAATTGTGTTAAGTTTTTCACATGACAACATGGATAATTTAAACTAGCAAAACTAATATAAAGATGCGTTTTAAATTTTTGTTTCTATTTGTCATTAAAGAATACATTATCAAAGTGAGACGTTGTAGATGAAGTGGATAGGAAATTCAGTGAAGATATATTGTATACAGAGATTTCTGTATGTGTTGCCTTTGATTTTAATAAGATGTAAATTAATACATATTAAATCACAAAATAGTGATTATTTTGAAATATGATAAGAAATCTTAACAAACTTAACTTGCATTTTCTTTTTTTTGGTTAGTGACAGGCACTTGTGATTCACTATTACCAATAAATACTAAATCTTGCTTCCATTATATTATTTTTATCAAGGTACACTGTACATAAAATATACATATCTTTTGTGCTCAGTATGATAATTTCAGAAAAATGCATACAGTCCTATAATCCACACCTCTTTCAAAACTGGCTATTTCCCAACTGCAGAAACTTCTCTCATGCTACTTTCTGATCTCTGTCCCTTAATGGAGACAAACAATGGTCTAATTAAAATCACCATAAACAACTTGACTTTTTAAGAAATTCTTATAAATGCCATCATACAGTATGTCATACAGTATGTATTCTTTTATGTCTGTTTTTTTATTTCACTCAAAATAATGCTTTTGCCAATCATTCATGTTGTTGTGTATTTCAGAATTTATACACTGAGTACTGAGCACTGAGTGCTCTTCAACTGTATGAATATACTACAATTTGTTTGTCTATATCTTGATGGCCATATGGGTTGTTTCCAGTTTTTGTTATTATAATTTAAACGTCTATGAAAAGTTTTCACAAATCCTTTTATATACATATATATGTTTTCATTTCTTTTAATTTTGGATTAGGAGGGGAATTGCTGGGTCACAAGATAAATACATGTCATATTTATAAGAAACTGACAATCTTTTTAAAAGTGGTTGCAACATTTACACTCCCAACAGCAATGTTTGAGACTTCCTCTTGTTCCCTATTTTTGTCAATATATTTAAATGACTGCCTATTAAATGTAGCCATTCCAATAGACATGTAGGAGTATTTCAAAATGGTTTATATTTTCATTTCAGTGATGACTAATAATATTGAGCATTATTTCATGTACTTATTGGATATTTATATATCTTTGTGACCTATGTGTTCATTTTTTTGTGTATTTTATTGGGTATCTTATTAGGTGTAACAATTCATTATATACTTTAGATACAAACTGATACATATATATCAATATATATAAAATCATGTTTTATATATATTGAGAGAAAGAGAGAGAGAAAGCATGCCATATATAAAAGTTTGTCTCAAGCTGTCTTTATTTTCTTAAGGTTGTCTTCTGAAGAATGGTTTTAATTTGATAAAGTCAAACATCAATTTTTAACATGCTTAGAGTTTTTCCTTTTCTAAGATGCCTACTTGAGGCCATGAAGATAGTCTCCTATATTTTCTTCCAAAACTTTTATAGGTTCAGATTTAACATTTAGGTCTATGACACACCTCAAAACAGTTCTTTTTGTATAGTATGAGGTAGGTTTCAAGGTTTATTTTTCTCCTCGCATGATAGTTATTCACTAATTCTCAGTGAGTTTTTCCCAGTTGAATTTTTCTGGAGCCTTATCAGTTGAGTTGGACATATATGGATCATTCTATTTCTGGACTCTCGATCCTGCTCCATTATTATATTTGTCCATCCTCACATCAATAATACTCTGCTTGAATTACTGTACTTTTTAGCAAATCTTAAAATCAAATGGTATCATTCCTCTAGCTTTGTTCTTCTGTTTCAAGATGGCTGTAGGTATTTTGGGACCTCTGCACTTTCACATAAATTTGGAGTTCCCTGTCCATCTCTACAGTAGATCTTGATGTGCTTTTGATTGAAGTTGTAGTGCATGTATTGATGAATTTGTGGAGAATGGGCAAGTTAACAATACTGAATTTTCCACTTCAGAAACATAATATATCTCCCACTTATTTAGGTCTTTCACAATTTCAGCATTGTTTTCTAACTTTCAGTGTGGGAATTTTACCTTATGTTACATCTGTCCTTTTATCTTATTATAAATACTATTTTAAACTTTCAATTACTTATTGTTTATACATGGAAAATAAAATTTATATCATTGAATTTATATACTGATACCTTGATTATTTCAGTAATTACTTTTAGCAGTTTTATATTTATAGATTCTATAGACTTTCAATAAATAATCCTGTTATATGAGAATGAGGGTAATAAAACTCTCTTTCTCCCTTCTATACTTTATACTTTTTATTTATTTTTCTTGTTTTATGCACTAAAACATCTGTAAAGTGTAAATAGATGTGGTGGGAGTATACATCCTTTAACTGCTTCAGATAATGATTCTAAAAAGGGAATAGCATTTGTAATATCCTTTCTCCTTTTGAATATTGTTTATTCCTTGTTTTCAATTTTTTGCTGCCTAACCAGCTCCTAAGGTCTACAGCCACCCTTTCTCTAATTTCTTTTAAATTGTTTAAAACTCAGAGCATCTAACTATCTCATGTACAAGCAGACTGACTCTTCAAATTAATGGTAATTAATTCATTTATTTATTCATCTACCTAGAAATAAAGCTTACTTCAGCTTAATGACATTTTTAAATGCAGTTCAAAAATTATGTAAGGGATGGTACCACAAGGATGTGTACATCTGACCTTAAGTAAGGAACACACTATGTATTGGATGGTTAGTAATAAAATTTGAAAATGCTAATGATGACTCTAAGGTTATTATCATTGTTTTAGTTATTCTTTGCAGAGATCTGCTTCTGGTGGGAAAGAGATGACATTGGCTCCCAACAAAAAACAGTAAGTAAAATTATGAAGTATCCATGGAAAAACTTGTTGAAAAAATTTAATTTCTTTTGGGCATCTTGATCCATAAGTTCTGTTGTATATATTTTTTTTTTGATTTATGTTTTTTATTTCTATTTTTTTTTTTTTTTTTTTTTTTTTTTAACAAACAGTTTATTGTCAAGTTGGTTTCCATATAATACCCGGTGCTCATCCCCACTAGTGTCCTCCTCCATGCCCATCTCCCCACTCCTCCTCCCACACCCATGAGTCCTCAGTTTGTTCTCAACATTCAAGAGTCTCTCATGGTTTGCCTCTGTCCCTTTCCCCCACCATTTCTCCCCTTCTTCTCCCCCATGGTCCTCTGTTAAGTTCCTCCCAATCCTCCTATACGTGCAAACATATGATATTTGTCCTTTTCTGCCTGACTTATTTTGCTCAGCATAACACCCTCAAGGTCCATCCATGTTGCTACACATGGCCAGATTTCATTCTTTCTCATTGCCATGTAGTATATTTTTAACTCAGAGCATTTCAAAGGCCTAAGTTACTACTTTGAAATATGAAAGAAAAGTCCCCTATACTTTTTATAAGTTAAATAAAAAATGATGAAAAAAGTTGTCTACTTTAAGGAAAAGATGTACATGAAATTCTAATAGGCATTATGCTTACGCCCTTAAATTCAGTAGGCAAAAAATGTCACATTACTTTGCATCCTCTAGGCAAATTAATTCTAACTATAAGATTCCATTCTACCTCTGCTCTATTAGGATTCCTTAACCACTTATGGCCATGACTGTGAAAAGGTCCTTAGAGTTTGCATCACAACAAAAGCTGGAGACATCCATCCAGTGTTGGCTCACCTCTTCATTACCTTTTGCCTCGGTAAAAGGATTTTTATGGGTCCAGGTCTCACATTTTAGGTCTTTAATCCAATTTGAGTTTATTTTTGTGCATTGTGAAAGAATTATTTTGCATGTAGCTGTCCAGCTTTCCCAATCCCATTTGTTGAAGAGACTATCTTATTCCCATTGTATATTCATTCTTCCTTTGTTGAAGATTAATTGATAATTGTGGGTTTACTTCTGGGTTTCCATTCTATTCCATTGGTCTATGTGTATATTTTCATGCCAGTACCATACTGTTTTAATTACTACTACTTTTGGGGTTCCTGGGTGGCTCAGTCAGTTAAGCGTCTGACTTCAGCTCAAGTTATGATCTCATGTCTCATGGATTCTAGCCCTCCATCGGTGTCTCTGCTGACAGCACAGAGCCTGGAGCCTGCTTCGGATTCTATGTCTCCCTCTCTGGCTGCCCCTCCTCTGTTCACACTATGCGTGTCTCTCTTTCTCAAAAATAACATTTAAAAAAACTTAAAAATTACTACTGCTTTGTAATATAACTTGATATCTGGAATTGTGATGCCTCCAATTGTCTTTTGTTCTTTCTTTTCTTTTTTTTTCTTTGCTTTTTGTTGTTGTATGACTCCTTTGGCTAGTCGAGGTCTTTGTGGTTCCATACAGGTTTTAAGATTATTCTAGTTCTGTGAAAAACTTTGTTGATATTTTGATAGACACTCATTAAATTTGTAGATTGATTTTGGTAGTATAGGCATTTTAACAATATTTTTGCTTTTCCAAACCATGAGCATGGAATGTCTTTCCATTTCTTTATGTCATCTTGAATTTATTTCATCAGCATTTTATTGTTTTCAGAGTGCAGATCTTTCAAATTTTGGTTAAATTTATTCCTAGATATTTTACTGTTTGGGGTGCAACTGTAAATAGGATTGTTTTCTTAATTTCACTGTCTACTGCTTCATTAGTATATAGGAATGCAACAGACTTCTGTACACTAATTTTGTATCTTATGACTTTACTGAATTCATTTATTAGTTCTAGTTTTTTCGTAAAGTCTTTAGGGTTTTCTATTTATGGTATCATATCTTCTGCAAATAGAGTTTTATTACTTCCTTACCAATCTGGATTCCTTTTATTTCTTTTTCTTCTCTGATTACTGTGGCTAGTACTTTTAGTACTATATTCAGCTAAAGTGAGAGTTACTTCCTTACATTGTTCCTGACGTTAGGAGAAAAGCTCTCAGTTTTTCACCATTAGGTATGATATTGGCTGTGAGGATTTTATATAAGACCTTTATTATGTTGAGATATGTTCCCAGACCACGTACCTTGCAGAGGGTTTTGGTAATGAATGGATGTTGTACATTGTCAAACACTTTGTCTGCATCCATTGAAATGATCATGTATTTTTTATCCTTTCTCTTATTGATGTGAAGTATCATGCTGATTGTTTTGTGAATACTTAACCATCCTTGCATCTCTGGAATAAATCCCACTTGATTGTGATACAGGACTTCTTTTAATATACTGTTGGATTCAGTTTGCTAATATTTTGTTGAAGATTTTTGCATGTATGTTCATGAAATATTATGATATATAGTTCTGTCTTTTTTTTTTGTGGTGTCTTTATCCAGTAATTGCACTATTGAGTATTTACCCAAAAAATACAAAAACACTAAATACTAATCCAAAGGGATACATTCACCCCTATGTCCATTGTAGCATTATTTACAATAGCTAAATTTTGGAAGCAGTCTAAGTGTCCATCAATAGATGAATGGATAAAGAAGATGTCACACATACACTGTAATGTTATTCAGCCATAAATAAAAATGAAATCTTGCCATATGAAACAACATGGATAGAGCTAGAGTATAATGTTAAGCAAAATAGAGAAAGACAAATAACATATGATCTCACTCATATGTGGAATTTAAGAAACAAAACAAATGAGCAACGGAAAAAAGGGAGAAAGAGACAAATAAACAGACTTTTAATTATAGAGAACAAACAGATGATTACCAGAGCAGAGGTGGGTGGAGGGATAAGTGAAATAGTTGATGATTAAAAGGTGTACTTACCATGATGAAAACAAAAAGGTAATAGATAAATAATCATATAATACTAGGTCAGGCAGGTAAAATACATAATTATTTTTAACAATATATTCTATCTTTGGTAATAGCAGTTGTTTTGGTTTTAACATTTTCCATTATATTTATGGTGGTAGGGCAGGCCTCCAGCAGGTGAGCTATGAATAATATAAATGACTACCAACAACCTTTGTAACTGATAATTCTTCCTTGAAAAATATATAGAGGTCATAAAAAAATTGAAAGGACTTAATTCAAAAGGTAATATGTGGGTGATATTTCACTCTGTATGGCGAACAAACTGCCATTCAACAGTCACATTTTCCGCCTTAGTATTTCACTTCCACACTCTTTCTTCTCCTGTGGGGCCCCGCCCTCAGATCCTTGGCTATTATCTATAATACTTATGAAATGATCCATGTATGTGGCTTACCTGGCTTACAATTCCCTCCATCGTCCATCCATACACCTTTAGCTTTCCTTCCAAAAATATTTTATAATATGTCAGTAAGACATAGCATTTGGGAATGATAAATTGTGAGAGTTAACTGAAGTGTAAAATACTCTACTCTAGGAGTCATGGTGGATAGAACAAAACAGCTCTGTCCCAAGGCTTTCCTATTTAAAAGGTCCTAAAGTCAAGATAGTTTTTAGAAGGCTGTACATATTTTGATGTCTCTTCTGTTTTATTAAATAGTCCACCCACACCTTTCCAGTTATGATATCATCAGAGCTGGATGACATCAGAACATAAGATCAAAAATCTTGGACTCACTTCCGTTGTTATCAAAGGCCACCTCATTTCCCTTTCCTCACCTACTCCTCATCCAGCACCATGCACACACATACATAGCTTGATGTATTTGAGTATATGTATCTAGCACTGTTTGCCCGAAGGGATAACTTGCTTCATGAAAGACATGTCATCATCCTACATTTTAGACCATAATATACTACAAGATAAATATCTGTGAATTAAGTTTATGTGCACATATGATTCAGGTTAAAATGTATGTAACAGAGATATATGGGAATATCTGAAATAAACATTTTCATGGGTAAGGCAGTGAGAGTCCAAATAATTTTATCTGCTGTATTAGACTGAATGCAGATTTGTCAACATAGAAGTTAATGAAAAAAAAGAAGGGAATCAACTGACAATGACAGAAAAGTTTGAAATTTACATAAAATATACATTTTCAGTTTTTCTCACTAAATTAGATGTAATAGGTGCCTGAGTGGCTCAGTCGATTAAGCATCCAAGTACAGCTCAGGTCATGATCTCATGGTTCATGAGTTTGAACCCTGCGTTGGGCTCTGTACTAACAACTCAGAGTCTGGAGCCTGCTTCGAATTCTGTGTCTCTCCTTATCTCTCTGCCCCTCCCCTGCCCATGCTCTGTCTCTATCTCTCTCGGAAAATAAACATAAAAAATTTTTAAATAAAAAAAATTTAAAAAATTAGATATAACAACAGGAGCCCATAATGCTGTTTGGGAGTGAACACCCCTTTAAATGGAAAATGTTTTTTTCTAGCTCTAAACAAAAATTATCAGCCTCTTCTAGTCACTCAAGAAGTGACTTTTTCCCTGTGGGCCTAGTATAGTCCTGTCTTTTCTTAATATCTCAATCTCAAATATCAATATTTTCAATCTCAGTAGTGTTCCAGTTTAAATAAATGTGCATGGACATGCTACTTATTTACCTTCCTGGTTCCTAAAAATACATTATTCAGCTACCAAAAATATGTAACAGGAGAGATTATTCAATAACTCCCTAAATGGTCATACTGCCATTACTTCCCATCCTCTGGTAAAAGATCCTTGACCACAAAGACTATTGCTGAAACAATGGAGTCCAACTCACAATTTTGTTCATACTAGAGCTGGTAATAAAAGTCCCTTTCTTCTCTGACAAGAGATTCAGGATGTCAATTTAAAGTTGTCTGTTGCTACATCTCTAATGAAGAAGCCAACAGATAGAAGAGAACAAAGTTAAGAGACCAGGTAAGTCTTAATAGTGAACAAAAGACTATCTCAATTGCTATTGTCATCTATGACTTTCCTAATTATGGGGGCAATATGTTTCATTTTTATTAAGCTAAACAGAGTTCAGTTTCTGCTGAGATGCAAACCAAAAGCATCATTTACTTCTAATCCAGTAGCTTGTTATTATCATTGAAAATATATAAATATAATAGAAATAAAGATTATATCTATTTCAGTGAAATAAATCAGTAATTTTCCTGTTTGGGCTCCTTTATCTTTTTTTTTTTTTTTAAATGTTTTATTTATTTCTAGGAGAGAGAGAGAGACAGCGTGAGCAGGGGAGGGTCAGAGAGAGAGGGAGTGACAGACTCTGAAACAGGCTCCAGGCTCTGAGCTGGCAGTCAGCGCAGAGCCCGACGCGGGGCTCGAACCCACGAACCGCGAGATCATGACCTAAGTGAAAGTTGGACGCTTAACCGACTAAGCCACCCAGGCGCCCCGGGCTCCTTTATCTTTAATCTCAAGAATCATGCATCTGCTTATCTAGCATGTTCTTTCATATCCTCCTGGAGAAAAAAGGAGTATATGTGTGTATACATACCAAGGAATGTTAGAAGAAATCACAGAAATCCTCTTTTCCAGCTTTTTAACTTTACAGAAGTCTGCTATGGCCTGAATTTTTGTGTCCTCTCTCTGTTACCCCCAAAAGCACATGTTGAAATTCTAACTCCAAAGGTAATGGCATTAGTTAAGTGGTGCCTTTGGAAGGTGATTAGTTCTTGAGAGTATAACTGTCATGAATATGATTAGTGCTCTTAGAAAAGAGATCCCACAGGGCTCCCTAGTCCCTTCCACTACATGAGGATACAACAAGAAATCTGTGACCCGGTAAAGGCCACCACCCAACCACAATGCCACCCTGATTTTGGGCGGCTATCCTCCAGTATGGCAAGCAATAAATTTCTGTTTATAAGCCACCCAGTCTGTGTTATATTGTTCCAGTAGCCTGAAAGAACAAGGCAAAGTCACAGAAAGATTTGATGACAAAACTGTGCTGAATAAAATTATTTCTTGCATATTAACTTTCCTTTGATCTCATTTACCCTTCTATATTTATTTTGTCTTAATCATTCTTTTGGGGGACACTGATGGTTATTGACAATTGAAATAAGTCATTTACTCATTCTTAGTTAGATGCTCCCCTTCTCCTTATGTCTTTACACTAATGATAGGTAACTTTTACTGAACGCTAATGTAATGTAACATTGTTATTGTGGTTTTCCATTGAATGACAGGTCAATAATACAGGTACTGATATAATCAACATTTAATAGATTTGGTCATTTTTCCAAGGTAATTCACATAATTATGGTATCCATTTAAAAAAAAATAAATCTATTGTTAACTTGTTATTTCATATGTTTATATATGATACCTACATTTTTATACCTTATATATATTTGTAAGCCACTGAAAATACTCTTTATAACCAGGCAGATTTAAATAAGTAAGGCATAGACTGCACATTATCCAAGATCATATTGTTTAGTAAAGGAAAGAACCAGGCAGGACATAGACTCAGATGGTCTAATCCCAAATTCAGAGCTTTTCAGAGAGAAGCTTAATAAAAAAAAAAAAAAAAAGCAGTAGTGTCTTAAAATTAGCAGTAATAAAATTCTTCAAGATTGGATAAGCTTAGTGCTGGGGTGTCATTCTGGACATGTTACTGATAAAAGGAATGTTTATTAAATAGTTTAGTGACTGGTGAAAACCACTCTATGAGATGGTAGGTTTTACTGATGTTCTACCTCTCAGATTAATGAGATTTGGATGAAGCATGTTGAAATCTCCAAATTTAGTCAGTACACCCAGTCACACATTCTTCACATTAATGATAAGCACTCTACTGAATGATTTTTTACTTTTATACCTTATTATTAAAATGCAGGAGAAGGGGCACCTGGGTGGCTCAGTAGGTTAAGGGACCAACTCTTGATTTTGTCTCAGGTCATGATCTCATGGATTGTGAGTTCAAGCCCTTGTTGGTCTCTGCACTGAGTGCACAGAGTCTGTTTGCAATTCTTTCTCTCCCTCTTTCTTTGCTCCTCCCTGGCAAGCTCTCTCTCAAAAAAAAAAAAAAAAAAAAAAAAGGGGGATGGGGTAGAAAAAAATGAAAAAACAAATCTGG
>NW_027532605.1:5924716-5930719 GCF_008692635.1 Crocuta crocuta
GTCCATCGAGGACATTTTTATGAAGCAATTAAGAATGGAGTAGACTTTTAGGAGAAAAAAGAATTGGCCATTAGGTCTTTTAAGAAAAAAATTTTAACATATATTTATTATTGAGAGACAGAAGAGAGACAGAGCATGGGCATGGGAGGGGCAGAGAGAGAGGGAGACACAGAATCCGAAGCAAGCTCCAGGCTCTGGGCTATAAGCACAGAGTCTGACACGAGGCTCAAATCCACAAACCGCTAGATCATGACATGAGCCCAAGTTAGACACTTAATCAACTGAGCCATCCAGGCATCCCAGCCCACCAGGTCTTTTCAATCAGGTCACACAGTCACATTATTTAGCTTATGAAAGATGGTGTTAAATGGCCAAGCCATTTGCAAAGACTCTTGTACCTCACATCTCTGATAGGTGCAAACATACTATATTTGTATGCTATAAAGTTGGTCTATGCTATTTGGAAGGTTGTGTTTTCTCAAAAACAGAGTCTGAGGAGAAGGTCTGTGAACAGAATATTTATCAGGGACTAACCCATGTAAAGTGGAAAGGAAGGAAGCAATATTGTCCAGAGAGAGCAGCAGAGCCATAATGCAGGTCCAAAAGTCTCCTTCAACCTCACTGCGAAGATTTGATGCTCAAATGGCCTGTCAAAGTTGTTTGGTGTCAGCATCAGTCATTGGATCTCAGCCACCCAACCCTCACCTGGGAGAAGACATTGCTCTACACTATTTATTATATAGTCCTCAAACTTTTATTTGCTTTTTCCAGTTTTATGGTATTTATTTCCATTTCCAATGGAAAATGTTAGAATCATGATAGCCAATATCCTTGTTTGTTTCTTAATTTTAATAGGAATTTTTCTGATATCTCAAAACTAAGTAGGATATCTGTAGCAGATTTCTGATAGGCACCATTTTGAAGTTAAGACATTCCTCTCCTCAATGTGTTAGTAATTTGTTAAAAGTGTATGTTAAATGTTAGCAAATGCTTTTTGAGCCTTTATTTTGTTGCTCATATGCTTTTCTACTTTCATCTATTGATGTATATAATTTTCTAATGATGAAGCTCTGTAGCTAAAGGAATTAATTGGCATGATCTTTCAATTCGCTATACATCTACACTCTTTCCATGGCCTCATTAAAGAAAAATTTATTTCCCCACTTCCTAACTGAGCTAGGCCTGTGACTAGGCATTTTGTTTGTTTTTTCTTTGTTTGCTTGTTTTGTTTTATTTTGTTTTATTATGAGCTTTGAAGAATATTAACTGGGTAGAAATTAGTCTATACCATTTTGGAGCCTAAACAACAAGATTTATTATTTTCACTTGCCCTTATGTGCTCTCCTTCTTGTATGAGGTGAACATGTTCTGGCTAACCTGATAGCTCAAGGAGAATGAGAATGAGACAGAGATATAGGAAGAATTATCAAATCACATATGATTTTTGTTTCTATTTTCAAAAATAAAATCAGTCTACAATTCTCTTGTTCTGTGTTTCTCTGTTTTTGATATCAAGGAATACTAACCTTATAAAAAGCAATATATCGTACAAAATTTTGTATGGTCTATGACAGTTAATACAACATCGCCAATCATTTGTTTTATGAACCAATACTTTGTAATTTTTATGTTATCTTTATCTTTTTTTTATTACCTTCCCTCTAGCCTTATGTGTTTGCCTTTCAATTCTGGTTATTATTTTCAACTTTCTTAAACTTAAGAATACATATTATTCTCTCAGCACTGTATTGGCCATTATATACATTTTGTTATTTGCTCCACTATAATTCCATTTTAAATAGCTTATTTCTATATTTTTCCTGATTGAATATATATGTAGATATATATTGATTTATTTCCAATGGAAAATAAAGTGTGTATTTAGTTCATCTCTTTTTATGGCCTTTTTCAAGAATATATGTGACTTTATTTTTAACTTATTTAGATTTGTTTTGGGCTCCTGGGTGGTTCAGTCAGTTAAGTGTCTGACTTCAGTTCAGGTCACTATCTCATGGTTTGTGGGTTCGAGCCCTGCATCGGGCTCTGTGCTGACAGCTAGCTCAGAGCCTGGAGCCTGCTTTGGATTCTGTGTCTCTCTCTTTCTCTGACCCTCCCCTGCTCACGCTGTCTCTCTCTCTCTCAGAAATAAATAAAAAACATTAAAAAAATTTTAAAAAAGACTTGTTTTGCTGACTTCCATATGTTAAATACTATAAATATTTCAAATATATTTGAAAATAATATGGACATTATGTGTTGTTTCCTGGATTCTTAATTCCACATGTTACACATGTGTTTGTGTATGTATACACCCTCAAAAATACATTACAGAAGGTTTTAAATTATGATGTTGATATTCTCTGATGTTTCTCCATTACTTTTTCTATCATTTGAATTACATGCAGGGGTGGATATTATAAATGTCTTTATATTTTCAATATATAAGATTTATTTCTAGTAATGTATGCCTATGTTTAATTACATGATAATTATATTTTATCATATAAATACTTGAGTGTCACTAATTTATGCACTTTAATTCTTGGTGACAAATATTTAATATTTTTACCAAGTACTAATGAATAAAGGTAAATTTATACAGCAAGTTTTCATATATTAAATATACAGTTTAATTGTATTAAGGAAAAGAATTATAGATGATGGAAGCTGTAACTTGACTCTTTTTTTGCACATCTGTTTATATTTCCTCTCAAGTTTAGTCCAGGATAGAACAGGTAAGATGTACACTGATTAATACATGTGTCCTTGTTTCCACAAAAACATTATAAAGAAAATAAATATCTCTCTGAGCGCTATCATATCAGATGAAATAATTAAACAATTTCAAAACTTTTGCTTCTGAGTCCTTGGTCCTTAGTCAAACATGGGACCTGATACCATAAAAAAACCAGTCATAAATAGAGGGGACCAATACTTCCATACCCAAAAATATATTTTCCTTTACAAGGTTGAATGCATTGGATTTTAGCTTATAAGTCCAATCTCTTTAATGTGTAGCTTAGGTGAAGCCTTTAATCATTTCTTAATAAACTGACAAAAAAATGAAAAAAACAGACCTCACAAAGATGCCAACAGCCTGATCACTCTGGGCTTCCCCCCACCAGTACCACTGTAACTACAGATTTTTCCATGTTTAATAGCACAGTTCCAATTCATGGGACTCATCACACAGGAAAAAAACAAAGTTATAGATCTGATAAAGGCAGTATTTCCGGCAGTAACTGATATCCACTGACCACTAAGGCTGTCAGTAAAAGGTGATATGTACAAGAAATGCTGTCCAGTCTTGATTAATCATGTTAATTGGGGTCAAAAATAGCATAGTCTGTTTGAATCTAAAAATAAATTCTTAATGTTTCATTATGCAAATAACTCAACTCTCTTTTCCAATCTAACCTTTTAATAGAGACTCTAACAAATTTTACTTATTTTGCATGTAATGATTTGAAATGCATTTCATCTTTCTGCTTCTATCAACCTTTTGGTGGATGCCTTAAAGCAGCTCTAAGACCTTGAGCATCAGATGACCAGGAGAATGATCTTTATATTTCCTCTAATACCTCATGGGATGAACAAAAATATATATAAGTGGCTCCTCTCCCAGGTGAATTTTGTAACAGACATAATTTGACTAACCTGTTCCATTCAGTACCTCACTGTTTCTCACAGAATGCACTGTATGCCAGGTAGGTTGACGAAGATGTCTCCTTGATGTTCTGTTGCACATTTCTAAGAGTTCCATCTGGAAGAGGGAAAACAATAGCAACTAAGGGGAACAGAGGTAAAGAGAGCAGGCACATACAGGACTGAAATACCAAGAAGGAGAAAGATGCTAGTAGATAACT
Organism: Crocuta crocuta; assembly: GCF_008692635.1. Lineage (NCBI taxonomy): Eukaryota > Metazoa > Chordata > Mammalia > Carnivora > Hyaenidae > Crocuta > Crocuta crocuta. The sequence goes on from NW_027532605.1 coordinate 5,928,583, forward strand.
GGTTTAATGACGCTGGTCAATCATTGCCCCAGCAAGTTCACTGTATTTCAGGGAACGGCACGCTCAAGCCGGAAATCACTCTCCCTACAGTTCAAGACTTATACAGCTCTAAAGGTTTTTCTATGGACCAGCCTCAAAACCATTTGAATATTTTATCCCCAAAGTTCATTCCTGCTTTGGGGTCCTTTTATCTGTTTATCTCTCCTTCTGAAATGCTCCCACTCTCTTGTTCTTCACTTACCTGTTCTTTTTCCAACATTCAGGTTTTAAACCACATATTTACCACCATCTTGTCTGATATAGTCCAAGAGACCATTCATTCTTTAAGCCCAATACCCCATGGTCTTATCAAAGACAGAGATAACTACCCTAACAGCAGTCACCACAATATGAAATTATCTCATCTAGTTGTTCATTTGTTCATGTTCTCTCTGTTTCTGATATCAAAGGGCTTGTCCAGTGTGTATGACACCAAATTGATGCCATTAAATATGCACTGAACAAATAAAAGGAACATAAAAGAAGTAACTTGCTGAAGTAGAGGGAACACCTTATTCACTGCCAGGCTTAAACCTTACTGAATGTGACCACACACTGGGTTGGTGGCAGAAAAATCAGAAGTACCATTACCCGGTGGGTAAAAATTAAAAAATATTGAACCTACAGACATGACATCATATCAGAGAATCAGACATGACTGATATAAAAAAAATAAGATGTTTTACAGTTTAAAGTAAATATGATAAATTAAGTAATTCTAGTCATATTTATGCCTTGTGATTTTGAATACTACTGCTCATAACAGAATATTTATTTTTTATTAATATGACTAGTTATCTAAAAATTTAGTAATGACTTTGGAATAAAGAGAGCAATGCAAATGAGACATGTTACATTTTAATATTTATCTCAAGTTATAACTTGCTCACTAGTGAGTTACAATAAAGAAATCACCACAAGTCTAAATTTAGAAAATAGTTTGCTTTCCACTTACATCCCAGACAATGATGGTACAAAAAAGAAGCTATAACTCATTAGTCTTTTATTTTAAACCACATCTACGATGACTCTGTATGATAAATATTTTGATACTTTTACTCTTGGAATATACTCCTGAAATTGTTTATAACAGTCATTTTTCTCATGTAATATGGATCTCAATTTAAATTTAAATTTGACATTTCATTTACTTGGTTGAAGTAGCTAAGATTAGATGACATTATTCAAATAGCTTTGAAACCCAGGGGCAATAGAGGCATAATAAAAATGTGAACATTCATTCTGCAGGAAGACCTTGCACATATCTAGATGTCTACTGGTACGCTGTAGGACGATCTGAAGTAATACAACAGCTTTGATGCAAATTGGACATATCTTTAACATTTCCCTACAACTTCAACGAACACATTTACTTTAAACTATAAAATAAATTAATATTTTTCTTAGCATTAACATAGAATTGTTTTGTTGAAATTATTGAAAGTATTTTTCAATTATTAGTATAATAAAAAACAACTAGGCCAAAAACAGAGTTAGGGTTATATAACATATGACATAAATTAAATATTACTGATCATTCTAAATACAAACTCATTTTTGGGTAATTTTAAGAAATATTCATATACTTATTACTTACTTTTAGATATATAATGACATACAGTAGTTAAAGTGCACAGCATAATAATTTGACTTATATATTTGTGCAATTATTACCAAGGTAGTTAACATTAATGATCTCATATATATATATATATATCTTCAGGATATATATTTTTTTTTCTGTATATATATATGGGATATATATGAGATATATATATATACAGAAAAAAAAGAAAAAAAACACACTAGTCCTTGTGATGAGAACTTTTAGGACCTACTGTCTTAAAAACTCTCATATATAACATACAGCAGTGTTAACTGTATTTATCATGTTGTGGTCAAAAGGTACAAACTGCCAGTTATAAGTATATATGAGGGATACATTATACATATTTATTACTTTTAATATAATTTCATTTTTAAAAATGTTTACAGTATTTAATTAGAGAAAAATCCTTTACTTCAGTGGATATTCATATTTAAAGTTGTCTACTTTTTAGGTTTCATTCATTTAGTCTTAATTATATTTAGTGCTCCT
>NW_027532605.1:5930729-5957522 GCF_008692635.1 Crocuta crocuta
TTAGTGCTCAGGTGGGAGAGTTGCCCATTGATTAAAAGGCCTGGTATTTCTTTCTTCTGGCTGAGGCCTCAAAGTAGAAACCTGTCTAAATCTATCATGAGGAATTCTTTAGGTGTCATTTCTTCCTGGAATTTCTGTCCACCGAATGATGAATGGATAAAGATGGGTTTACATATACAATGGCAATGAGAAAGAATGAAATCATGACATTTGGAGCAATGTGGATGATCTGGAGGGTATTCTGCTAAGTGAAATAAGTCAGTCAGAGAAAGACAGATATCATATGTTTTCACTCATATGTGGATCTTGAGAAACTTAACAGAAGACCATGGGGGAAGAGAAAAGGAAGAAAAACAGTTACTGAGAGGGAGGGCAGCAAACCATTAGAAACTCTTTAAAACAGAGAATAAACTGATGGTGGACGGGGGGTGGGGAAGAGGGGAAAATGGATGATGGGCAGTGAGGAGGGCACTTGTTGGGATGAGCACTGAGTATTGTTTGCAATCCAATTTGAAAATAAATTATATTCATAAATAAATAAATAAATAAATCTATCATGAGAAAATTACAGGGTTCTTGCAGCCACTCATCTTATTACCAAACACTAAATACAAATAATTTTGCATGATAATGAAAATAATACTCAGTGCAACACCGATTACTGTGATTGGACTAAAAGAGAAAAAAACATCCTTTTATTCTAACAAGTATTACAATACCAATGAAAGAGCATTCTCTTCTCTTACACAAAATTTTATTTTTAAAAATCAGGCTATATTTTAGTTTGGTTTAGTTTTAATGATTCATTCCTTCCAATTTTTTTGTCCTGGAGTTGGTAACTGTCTTTTCCATGACGGAAAAAACATTTATATTTAACTTATTTTTAAAAACTTCTAGGGCTATTATTTGGATAAATCATAAGATTCTGAATACCTGCCCAGACATTAGCACTTTGAACTACGTAACCATGTGTTTGAACTTAACTGCTTTCACCAGGGATCAGTGCCTTTTCCAAAGGCAGCTTTAGGAGGGCATTGAACACATTGAGAATTCTGCCCAAACCCCAACACAGACTCTATCTGATGGTTGCTAGCTAACTCTGATAGCTTCTAGAAGTGATTGAGCAGAAGTTACAGAGCAGAAAAATATAAATGCTGAAAGATACAAATGGGCAAAAGGCAGATGTAAAAGAAACCAGAGTACAGAAGGGGCAATTAACAGAGTTTTTAGGAAACAGGAAAGTTAGGAGATGACTGAATATTTTAAGACTTTCAAAGCGGAGCTTTAGAGTTTCTGTGGTATCTGAAACATGTCCAGAAATCGTTGAGGACACAATAAACAGGTAAGATTTTCCCATAAATTTCCTAATTGCCCCCTATAACCTTAAAACAAAGCTCATTCATGTTCTCTCTCTTCACTGCAATGTAAAGACTGGTCCACTATGAAACCCTTGTTCCTTGAGCAGTGGTGCTAAACTGCTACTTTTAAGTGTTCGCTGAATAAATAAAAGGGACATAGAAAAGATAAGTTACTGAGGTAGGACAATCACTGTATCACTGTCAGGAAAGTAGTCATAGCCTAAACCTTACTGGCTATGACCACACATTATGGGTTAGTAGCAGAAAAATCAGAAGTACTACTACCATTGGTTGAAAATCAATAAAAAAATGAGTGGTTTAGTTTTTAAAATAAATGACTAGTGATTTCACTCATATTTATATTTTCTGTGATTTTAAATATTTTTCATAATTTAAGAACCTAGAATACTTCATTAGTAATTCACTGTATTAAGTTTATAACTGAAAAGTTCTCCTTCTTATGGTTTCTTGTTTTTGGTTGTACATATGGAATTTTCATGATTTCTGACACATGATAAATTATACATTTTATTTTGTCATCTGGTCATAATTTTATTTAGAATTAATAAGTATTTACAAATACAAAGGTATATATTATTAAAATACAATTTAAATAATATGAGAAATATTAAGAGGTGCCTGAGTGGCTCAGTTGGTTGTGTCCAACTTTTTTTTTTTTTTTTTTTTTTGAGAATTTTGAGAATGAGCAGAATCGGGCCAGAGAGAGGAGACAGAGGATCTAAAGCAGACAGGAGGCTCAAATTCACTCATGAACTGTGAGATCATGACCTCAGCCTAAGTCAATCAACTGACTGAGCTACCCAGGTGCCCTAAGCATCCAACTCTTAATTTTGTCTCAGGTCATGATGGCTCAGTCATGAGATCAAGCCCCAAACTCTCAGCACAGAACTTGCTTGAAATTCTCTCTCTCCTCTCTCTGCACGCTCCCTCTCAAAATAAATAAATAAAAGAAAGAGGAAGGACGGAAGGGAGGGAAGGAAGGAAGGAAGGAAGGAAGGAAGGAAGGAAGGAAGGAAGGAAGGAGAGATAATTATGTAGAGTAGATTACTGATAGATCCTACAACACTGCAGGATTCTCTTAATTTTTCTAACTTGTCAAACTATTAATACTTTAGATTCCAAGAAATATGTATTGCTTTCAATCCCAAACTTGAATTGCAAATTCCATCAATATATCATTCCATTGTTACTACTACCATCATCAAAACTACCTATACTTGGCTTTTTAAAAGGTATTGGAACAAAAAAGAGAATGTTTTGTTTATCATAGCATATAATATGTATCTTTAACTTGATCTCCATTTTCTATTTATCTTATTTTATCTGCCCCTGCCAACAAATTTCCTTATCACCTAATATTGAAATCTTGATTATTCCTTTCCATGAGTCATTGAACATAAAACACTCTTCTCTGTCTAAAAATTCCTCTCTTCCAAATTTTGTTTATATTTCAAGAAGCCAATCTCCAATAAGGCTCCAATAATGTTCTTTCTTAGAGTAGACTTTCTTATTCTGAATGTCTCAATGTTTGTACATTTTTTATCTATTACTGTCCTTTGCTTTTTATTTCTCCTTACATATAAGTGAATGTGAGTGTAGTCACCTCTCTAAGTCTTTGTAACAGAAGCATACTTTCTATTTCTGATATTTTATTCAGGTTCAGTATAGTGATATGCTCATCTATTAAATAATGACAATCTCCAAATAACTGTCTTTATGTGTACACACACCAACATAATATGATTTCATTTGGTACCCAGGAATGTTCTTGGAGTGACACATCTTAGAGATGCTACCTGTTTTCCATATCTAACTCTGACAGAGCTGGCAAGAAAAAGAAAGATGTAATATACAGGTTTCTTCCAGCTTTGTTCAGGTGTGGACTCTGGGTCAAGATTTTAAAGAACTAGGGAGACCTGGGTGGCTCAGTCAGTTAAGCTTTTGACTTCAAGTCAGTTCATGATCTCACAGCTCGTGAGTTTGAGACTTGCATCAGGCTCCATACTGATGGTGCAGAGCCGGCTTGGGATTCTCTCTCTCCCTTTCTCTCTGCCCCTTCCCCATGATCTCTCTTTCAAAATAAGTAAATAAACTTAAAAAAAAAGTTCTAGAAGAACTATCGGCCACAGAAAATATTTTCAACAGCAGATTGTGGTATGTGTTTGAGTTCCAAAATTAGAGCGATAGGAAATTATCCTTATACTGTCAGAGAATTTCATTCCTCTTGGTTGATTCTTCCAGCATATAAATTGTACTTCTGATATTCTTACACATAGGATGCCAAAATTATTTTTCATAAGAATCCTGTTGTGTCAGGTCTAAATTCCCAATAGAAAAACGTAAGAATTATCATTGTTGTTACATCTCTCTATCATAGTTTTCTTTTTTTACATTTTTAATGTTTTATTTATTTCTGAGAGAGAGAGTGAGCAGGGGAGGGTCAGAGAGAAGGGGAGACACAGAATCTGAAACAGGATCCAGGCTCTGAGCTAGCTGTCAGCACAGAGCCCAATGTGGGGCTTGAACCCATGAACCATGAGATCATGACCTGAGCCGAAGTCGGCCGCTTAACTGACTGAGCCACCCAGGCGCCCCTCTATCATAGTTTTCTATCACATGTGTATTCAGAATTTATCTCCCAACTATTCTACCTGGCATAGTAACAATAGGTAATTTTTCTTCGTAGGTTCTTATTTCAAGGCATGTGATATGTCTCTGTGAGTTTTCACATATCCTTCTCAGTTCCTTCAGATTTTTCTTAAGAACTTTAATCTACTGCTTAAACACATTACTGATCTATAGAAAAGTCAGTAAGACTCAGTATAATTTTATATAGTTTAATCTTCTTTTTAAAAATGTTCCTTCCCTGAAGTTTCTTTTTAAGTACTTCTCTAATATATCATTTAACGTTGTCCTAAAAATGTTTAGCTAATTTAATTTTTGAGAAAGTGATTTTAAATTTTATATTAGTACTTCATTCAAAAATACATGGGGGGCCTGGGGGGCCCAGTCAGTTAAGCATCCAACTTCAGATCAGGACATGATCTCACTGTTGGTAAATTCGAGCCCCACATCAGGCCCTGTGCTGACAGCTCAGAGCCTGGAGTCTGCTTCAGATTCTGTGTCTTTCTTTCTTTCTTCCTCTCTGCCACTCACACTCTGCCTCTCAAAAATGAATAAACATTAAAATTTTTTTTGTTTTTTGGTGGTTTTTTTAAATTTTTTATAGTTTATTTATTTTTGAGACAGCGAGGCAGAGGATGAGTGGAGGAGGGGTAGAGAGAGACACACACACAGAATCTGAAACAGGCTCCAGGTTCTGAGCTAGCTGTCAGCACAGAACCCGACGTGGGGCTTGAACCCAGAAACCACGAGATCATGATCTGAGCCAAAGTTGGACACTTAACCGACTGAGCCACCCAGGTGACCCCCTTTCTTTAAATTTTTTTTATAGTTTGTTTAAAAATTTTGTTTTTTAAAGCATGGACGGAAAACAACAGTTTCTACTGAAGGTGATCTACATTTTTGATGGAACTTTATTTTTTTATTTATAATCTTTGGTCACTTTTTGTTGTTTATATTTTTAATTCTGTATTGAGTTATAATAAATATAGATGTATACAATCATAAGGGAATAGATAGCTTAATGAATTTTCACAAAGTGAATACAACCAGCATCTGGATCAAAATACAGAACCCCAGCCCCCAGAAACTTCCCCATAGGTCCCTCTCAGTCACTATCCCTCCTCCTTCCCCTGAATAACCACTATCTTGACATCTAACACCACACATCAAGTTTTGCCTGTTTCAGAACATATTACAAGTGAAACATGGATGATCCTTTCTATTCCTTGATGTCATCCTTTACAGTGACCTTCACCTTCACTCTACCTCCTGAGAGATTGCCATCTTTGATAACTACTCCACCTCCAATATCTTGTTTGGAGCAAGGATTCTTATGAAGATATAGTGATCTTTGCTCAAAATTTCTTTGACCTTGTTGTCCCTGTGAAAACATCAGGTCTTCTGTGTTCTCACTGCCCATCGTCTCTTTTGTGCTTTCACTTCCCCTGGCTGATCAAACATCATTAACCCCTTTGCCCTGTTTCATTCCATTGTATTCACTAGGCAAAGCCAACTCAATTTAAACCCAGCTTTCCATTTACCTGCACCTGCGCCCAGAGCTATGTGTTAAACTGTAGGAGAAGCACACAGTGTGCTGACTGGTCTCACCGTAAATTCAAGTCTTCAGATCTCAAATTACAACACTAAGCTGCCCTGGTGAACTTCATTTCTATTCTCAAAAACAATGCTTTCATACTTTTGCTTCCTTCTTCAAGCTTCTCACACCCCCTCACTTCTCCTATTCTCAGCTCACAAAACTGGACTCCTATTTCATGAGGAAAACAGAAACAATTAGACAGTAGTTTCCTCAGCTTCTCACCACCAAATCTTCAGTCTGCCTACCTGTGTGCCCATGACCTTGCCTTCTCTCTTGAGGCAATGTTTGGTGTGTCCTCTCCCCTATCAGAATCCAATCCCTCTCCTCTCTCACCTTATCCCTATTCAAAACCCCTTCTTTAGTAACTCTCTCCTCTATTACACTATCAGCTTCTCCTCCTATACTGGATCAGTTGTACTAAGCCAAGGGCCCACGTCACCATTGAAACTACTCTTGTCAAAGTCACCAGGGACCACCATGCTATCAAACCAACTCATACACTTGTTTTGTTTCAGACTGGTCTCTTTCCTGAATTTTCCATTCATATAACATAGGGCCAACTCAGTATAAAACCATGATTTCTAGTAGGAAACTCTGTATCAGTTATGTATACTGAATCATATCTGTTCTGTTTAGAAAGATGCCCCTTCTCATTAACAGATTCCTTTGAGAATCTCAGCATTAATTATCTTAATATCACCCCTAACTTCTCAAGTTTAACATGTCCAAAACCAAACTTTTTACCCTAACACAGTTCATCTCCAGTCTCTGCATCTCAGTTAAATGGCAGTATGACAACCTAGTACTCAATTCAAACATATGCTAACCTCCATGCTTTCACTTACCCTGCTCTCCATATTGCCACCCACATAGTAACCAAGTCCTGTAGCCTCTGCTTCCAAAACATGTCCTGGATCCACCCATTTCTCCCCAGATCCCTTGCTATCACCCTAGCCCCCACCACTACCATCCCTTACCTAGACCACTACAAAAGTGTGTCCCAAATCCTTCTCATTGCACTTAGAATCTAAATCTAAATCCCATATTAGGATTTAAAATCTCAATATGATCTAGACCTTGCTCTCCTCTAAATTCATTCCACCTGCCCCCTCCGTCTCCTGCACTTACTTCCATTTAGACATAATGGCTACATTTCAAATGTTTCATTTTGTTGAGAAAAGTCTGAAGGTGTCTGAATTTTCCCCTTACTATTTCTTGTTATGATTTTTGCTGTTATTATTATTGCCTGAAATTTAGAGGAGTGTTTCTCTCTTGGAAGTCTCACAAAATTAGGACACATCTTGGGACTGTGAAATCCACATTGACTGTCTCTAGAATTTATACTACAACATTGCAATCTGTGGATCCAACCCTTCCTTGATTTCAGGAAAGCTCTCTCATCTCTCCAGGTATTTTACTTCATTTCTCCCTCTTCTTTGAGGATACAAACTGTGAACATCCTGTATCTCTTTTTGCCCCCCATATCAATCATTTTCTTTTATTCTTTTTTTAAATGTTATTTATTTGTTTTGAGAGACAGACAGACAGAGACAGAGAAAGAGAGCGTGCACACACAAACAAGTAGGAGAAGGGCAGGGAGAGAGGGAGGAAGAGAAAATCCCAAGCAGGCTCTCCTGGGATACGAGCCTTGATCTCAAGAACTGTGAGATTGTGACCTAAGATGAAATCAAGAGTCAGACGCTTAACCAACTGAGCCACCCGAGTGTCTCTTTTATTCCTCTTACAAGTATTTTTGCTGGGTGACTGGGTAGCTCAGTCCCTTAAGCATCTGACTTCAGCTCAGGTCATGATCTCATGGTTTGTGGGTTTGAGACCCACATCGGGCTCTGTGCTGACAGCTCAGAGCCTGGAGCCTGTTTCAGAGTCTGTGTCTCCCTCTCTCTCTGACCCTCCTCTGCTCACGCCGTCTCTCTCTCTCTCTCTCTCTCTCAGAAATAAATTAAAAACATTTAGAATTTTTAAAAATAAAGTATTTTTGCTCAATCTGCTTTTCAAATACATTCTCCCTGTTGCTGCACTATTTATCCATATTCTTTCCCCTTCTTTCTGTAGTTAAAACAATCCCACTTTTTTCTGTATTTTTTTCTTCCTCCTCTTTCTTGAGCACCACTGATGTTTCATCTTTTGTTGTCTTATTTCATGAACCTTGTGTCTCTCCCATAAGTTCATGATGCATAGACTCTGCATCATTCCACTCCTTAGGCCCATTGACAACTGCATGGCATCATTTTCTTCTCATCCACAGCAACGTTATTCTGTTGTGTATTCTTCATCCTCCTGTTGTTTACAATAGATCTTCCTTCTCTTCCTCCTACCCTCCCACTTTCCTTCCCTCCTCCACCGCCCCCACATCCCTGCTTCCTTTTTCCCTCCCTCCATTCATCTCTTTGTGTGTGGCTTGCTTAACCCTCTTCAGCTGTCAAGGACTTAAAATCACTAGTAGCTTCTTCAGAGCCCCCTCTTCTGAGCCACGTTCAGAGGCAGTGAAGAGCCAAATATTAGGTCCTCCATTAAGAGAAACCTCGGGCTGCACGTAGCCCCAGGCCCAGTCCCAGGAAAAGCCTCAGATTGTTCAAGGCTAAAGCGATCCTCAGACCGCCCTCAGTTCAGCTAATCAAAAAGAAAAAAAAACAGGAACATTCCTATGGTCTGAGTCAAGGCTGGAAACTGCAGATACAAACTAGCCAATTTCTCACCGCTTGCCTGAACCCCACGTGGGCCCTTTAAACTCACCTCATAATTGGTCATTTTCAAAGGATTCTCAAGAGTCATGATTGGGTCCCATCAAAAGTAATGGTCACCTCACAGATACTGAATGGTCAAAGCTGTGATTGTAATTGGTGCTTATGTGATGATGCTACATGTACTGTAACACCCCCATCCCTTACTCCTTAAAAACCCTGTTTGCTATTGTTCTTCGCTTCACCTTGCTGCCATGACACCGGTAGGCTGGTGAGCCCCTGCTCGAGCTTGTAATAAAGACCCTTTTGTATTTGCATTGGTGCTGGCTCCTTGGAGGTCTCTGGGACTCTGATTCGGGCACAACAGCAGCTGGCTGCCAAAAAGGCAGTTCTTTGTTGCCTTTCACATCCCCCTTTCCCTGCCACTGTGTGGCTTTCAGGGGCTTCTTTAGCCGGTACGAGTACCCTCACCTTATTCCAGACAGGAGCCCACGAGGTTAACTTCTAAGATCCTGACGTCCTGGGTGCTGTCAGCGCTGTCTCTGCTCTGCCCTCCACGTGCGGTCTCTCGGATTCACCTTCCCAAGTCACCTCCTGGAAGCGGGCAGTCGGTCTTCAGTCAGTCACGGACGCGCTGGCATCATGTGTGCTAGACGCGCGCTTCCGCCGTAGGTCAGACCCGCACTTACGACTTCGTGTGTTAACCGCGCGCGCCTCACGTCGTCAACCAGACCCGCGTTTACGACTGTTAGGTGAGCGCACCTGACTCGTGACAGCGTCAAGTCCAAAGTCGTCTGTCAGATCTGTATGTCAGACTCCATATCCTGGACCCACATCGTTGGTCAGTGTTCATTTTGTTGCTGCTATTATTATTAGTGACTCGCACCACACAAAATCAACTCTACCCTAAGTTTTATATCTGCTTGTATTAGTTGTTCGAACCTGCATTAGTTGATATGATCCATGATGTCCATGAACATTTACATGAAAAATGATTGAGGCTGGGTCAAAGAGAGAAAATGAGTGCTAATTTAAATGTTGAAAGAGAAGATTGTCTAAAGAAAATTTGTGAGGATCCTTTAAAAAGATTTTGCAAATTGATAAGTTTCAAATCAGATTTTCATAAACTGAGAAACTGAATGTGAAGATAGAACTTGCACTGTTTTATGAATTCAATTCGTGGTATTTTGTTTGGGTAACAAAATTCTACACCTTTTCTTATTTATTTGGAGAAAATGATATAAGGAGGAAGACACAAATCACTACATGTAGTACTGACACCTCTCTATGAGACTTATTTTTTACAGTATTTTATGAGTTGTCTGCGAAATCACATTCTGTGATCAATTTAAGAAATAATACAAGCCACCTGACAATTACAGTTGCCTATTACTGTTCAAGTCATGCTGCTAGCAGAGTTTCCTGGAAATATGTAAAAAGCAAGCACAGTATAAACATTTTGCACTAACTGCTGGTTTTTGCTACTGGTTGCCTTTTTTTTCCCCCCTGGCTCAGAAATTCCTACCGTAAGTTTTAGAGAAAAAAAAGCAATTATTTTCACCATTAACCAAAGATACATATTAACACTTAAGATTAAAAGTAACAATTTTGTGGGACACCTGGGTGGCTCAGTTAGTCAAACTTCTGACTCTTGGTTTCAGCTCAGGCCATGATCTCATGGTTTGTGAGTTCCAGCCCTGCCTTCAGCTCTGTGCTGACAGCACGGAGCCTGCTTGGGATTCTCTCTATCTCCCTTTCTTCTGACTGTCTCCTCTGCACATTCTCTCTCTCAAAATAAATAAATAAACTTTAAAAAAGTAACCATTTTTTGTTCTAGACACTGTTATGCACTTGAGGTTATAAATGAAGTTACATTCATTTGATATATGTAGATTATATTATAATCCTAGTTAAAGTATGGCAAAACTTTGTAATATGGTATTATGTGAAGTTTATAAGTTTCTTGATAGGACTACTTGATTCCCTTTAATGGAACTAAGACATTTCTCAGTTTCTATGATCTTTTCCCAACCAAAAATAAAGAAGTATAAGTTATATAATAAAATAAAAATGTGGTTTATTAAACAGTCATGTTCTAATGGAAATCATATTTTTCTTTCATAGTTTTTTTATCAAGATATAAATACCTATCATAAATATTAAGATTTCTTAATGGAATGTCTGTAAACATTGATCAAATGATCCATGCATTTTTAGAATCACAAATAGGAAAGATGCTTAAGTGGACAAGAAATTCAGAAGGCTTGGGGCGCCTGGGTGGCTCAGTCGGTTAAGCATCTGACTTCAGGTCAGGTCATGATCTCACAGTTTGTGGGTTCGAGCCCCGTGTCGGGCTCTGTGTTGACTGCCAGCTCAGAGCCTGGAGCCTGTTTCAGATTCTGTGTCTCCCTCTCTCTCTGACCCTCTCCTGCTCACACTCTCACTCTCTCTCAGAAATAAATAAAACCTTAAAAAAAATTTAAAGAAATTCAGAAGGCTCTTTTATTTAAAGTACTTTATATACTTTGGATTGAATTATTTAAAAGAAATATGTTAGCATTTAGATCATGAAAAAAAGTTCAATAGCTTACTTATCCTGGTATCTTGTCTCCAATACCTTATTTTGTGACGATTTTACTATCTTAGTTTATTTTCAACTAGCTATTTGTTTTCCAATCATAAAATATGTTATTCCCATAAATACTACCTTCATTAAACATTTTGCATCCTTTAGTCCATAGATGAGATACACCCAATCATCTCTCTAAGAAACGATCAGTTTAAGAGTATGTGCATGAACATAAAACTTTAAAACTAAAGACATAGTATAATACACAAAATTAAAAAATAATTATAGAAAGTAAAAAGTCTCTCTATAAATCTTCCCAAGTAGAAAAAGATAATTATATGAAATGATGGTTCATTTGAAGTGAAAATATTCTGAGGAAGATCATAATTCTAATCTGTTGGATGTAAGATTTTATTTTTCATGGTTATGGGAGAGAGCACATACAGCTTGCACATGTAAAGCACTTACTATGTGCCAGAGGCTTTAAAGGGCTTTACATTTATATGTAGTGTGGTCCTTATAACAACCTTGTGACATATGTACCATTATTACCTCTTTTTACTAATAAGGAAGTAAGTACCGAGCAGTTAAATAACTTGGCAATAATCACACAACAAATAAAGGGCTATGCCAGAATGAAAACCCTTATTAGGTCTAGCTCCAAAGCTTCTTTACTAAACTGCTGTATTGTGGCATCAACTCACTTATATTGGATTTATATAACCATGTTTTAGGGAATCTAAGGTGCTTTCATGCTGGCTCTTTCTTATCTTATTACAGTCAACAGAATTTTCACACACCAAGTTATATCACCCCTTTACCAGTTGGGAATTGTAATCTTGTAAGCCACACACTTTGGTATTGTGTATTCTTATTTTAGAGAGGTTAAATTGTGAAAGGAGATGCATACGAGAACTCATGAAATAGATGGTAGTACTTAAATATCTTTAAGTACACCTTATTCGTTTTTATAAAGCCAGACATTTAACATTGTCATAGAACTAGTTTCTCCAAGCCTGTTTCAAGTCTCATTCAATATTTACCATCAGTGGCATCTTCTGGAGCTCTAACTGAAAATTTGAACCTCACCATGCACCCACAGTGTTACTAATTCAGTATGCCCTGCTGTGCTTTTCTTCTTTTTTTAAATAGGTTTTATAATTTTGTAACATGCAATAGATATAATTAATTATGTGTATCATTAATGTCTGCCTCACTGATCACTGCCTCTTTAGAAACAAAATCCTTGAGGGAAAGACTGTCGTTTTGTTCAATGATGTATATCTAACACATAAAACATTGTCTAGTACATGCCAGGAATTCTTATACATATTTGTTAAATATTAAAAAAAATCATTCAGTAAATCATGAAAAAATAAATTCATACTGTATGATCAGTGTTTTTATAAAACATGGACAGAAGGATATAGCTTTACTTTTATCTGAGATGTATTTGTACAGCTTTCTTGTGTAGAAAAAGTGTACAACTTCTATGTATTTAATGTAATATTAAAACTACCAGTATAAATCATCAGTGATTACCTATAGATAATGTATAGAATAATTGTGTTATCAGATTACAATTTGACTAAGGACAAATCATTCACTAAGCTGAACAGTGAAAAAATAAACTGAGTGACACATTTACTTAATGTCTCTAAGCCTCAGTTTCCTCATGTATAAAATGGAGATAGAAATAGAACACATCTGGAGCACCTGGGTGGCTGAGTCTGTTAAGTGTCAGACTCTTGATTTCGGCTCAGGTCGTGATCTCACGGTTCATGAGATTGAGCCCTACGTCAGGCTCTGTGCTGACAGTATGGAACCTGCTTAGGATTCTCTGTCTCCCTCTCTCTCTGTTTCTACCCCCCACCCTTTCAAAGAGAAATAAATAAGCATTAAAAAAAGAAATGGTACACATCTCTTAGAGTCATAATGAATATGTGAGATAACTTACATAAAGGATTTTTTAAAACGGTGTTAAGTATTATGCTGTTACATAAGAAAGAATGGCAACTTCATCTGGAAGCTTATTTGAAGGATATTTACAGAGACATATACTTGATGAGGAATTTTTTTTCTCAGATTCACTTAGCTATTGATTACCTCCCTTTAAATTATCTTAGAATGGCAATATATAACATAGTAAATAGACTATATTTGTGTCTATCACAACATCCTAACCAAACTACAAACATATACCTGCACTAACATTTGTTTTCCCCACCAATCAAATTTCACTAGTCAATCTCATGCTAGTTGAAAATGATGCCTTTAGACCAATACACATCAAAGATGTAAATAATGCAGACTGTGCTTGCACATATGTAGTACAATTATGATAAAATCATACTCTGATTTGTATAATAAACAAAACAATTTTTTCAGACTTTACCATGGTAGACCAACATCAGTTTAGATGACACCATCATAACACAGTCCCTAAAGTATTCTGAGAATGGAAGGATGAGGAACAACTTATTATATCTCATACAATGAAAATTATAGGATTCCCTTTAGAATTTGATGACAATCAGGTGAAAAAAAAATCCGAATCATGACTCTACAATAGATGTGATTATATTTTCATGTAAATTCAACATGGTCGCCATTTTGAATTCTTTGAAAACAGAAAGACAGAAACAATTTAACAATTAGTCTGACAGAAAATTAAATCAGATGAAACTGTTCCAAGCTTTCAGGACTATGAAAAGAATGACAACCCATTTGGGATATAAAATATAGATTATCAGCCCAGTTTTATTAGTTTATCGATCATCAGTCCTCTTAATAGTAGATAGATATTACACAAGTTGGCTGATACTTTAGTGCTCTAATGTGATTTTTTTTTAATAAAAATATTCCATAATGCTGTGATTCTCCAACATTGATATATTCTAGCTGGAGGATTTGGTTAAAATGCTTATTTTGAGTATAGTCTCAACTTTTTTGTGATTCAGATTCAATACTTCTGGCATGAGGTTTGCAGAATTTGCATTTTAATAAACAAAATCACTAACTAGGGTCCTGTTGATTATGTACCACACTTAAAGCAAGACTGTGCTAAGCCTACTATTCAAAAATTTAACTTTTTCTTGATGCAAAGAAACAAGCTGAACTGATGTGGGAAAAAAAAAAAAGAAGATATACAGGTGCTTTTTGGACAATAAATCACCAGAAATTGAAGTCCTTGACAGAAAATATCTCTCCATCAAAACAATATGCTACTATATCCATGCATGACAAAGTACTATACTCTGTGGGAAAGAAACCCAGTTTGAAAATCATGGGTGTTATGGGCCAGAGCTGAGGATTACTGCAGTAGCAAACAACTCTAGTCACTGAGGGGCATAAAACCACACAGATATATTTCTTGTTTATGTTCTGTGTCCATCATGGACCTTTGCTTATTGCAATCACTCAGAGACTCAGGATGATGGAGGAGCTGCTATTGCACAGGATGTTGATCTCAATGTCAGACAAAAGGGGAAGGCTCTAAGAGTTCTGTTGTTGCAAGTAAAAACCAAGCCCTGGCTTCAGCAATTAAATGCTTATGACTCATTGGCCAAAACTAGGCACCAAGCTATTTCCAAAAACAAGAGACAGGAATGCAGTCCTACTATGGGTCTGAAAGGTGATGAGGTAGAGGGAAATGGGAATGTTTGGCTCATAGCAATTCTAACTTCAGAACTGTTCCTGAAGCCTAGTGCTTGAACATCAGTGAACCATTTAGCCGTCTGCTAAAGACACTTTATGACTCAGGAAAATCTATACGTGAAAAATGCTGTGCATGAGTTGTTTAGACATCAACATTATGTCTACTTCAAACAGATGGCAGAAATGTAAAATCTGCTGAAATGGAAGGAAGAAACTTTAATTATTGAAAGATGTTCTGCATATTACTGACAGAGAAATTTGTTCTATTGACTATTTTTTTTTTTTACTAGATAATGACTCATTTTCTGACCAGTGCAGCTTCACTCGTTTTTCTGTAAACAAAATTCATGATCCCAAACTGCCTTTTGATTAGCTTAATTAGAATGTCTGCTTCACTGTCACTATACAAGAGAAACTTAAGGAGTGGAAAGAGGTAAAAAATTTGCCTTACCATTCAGTTATTCAACAGAGAACAATATAAAATTTGTTCAGATAGTGGATGATAACTGAATTTTTAAAGAATAATTCCTTTCCTAAACAGTATATCTTTCCTCTAAAATTTTAATAGATTCCATATAAATTTTGTGACATTCTTTTCTTCGTCTCTTAAAAAACTACATCTATGGTTACTTAATATAAAAAGTAATAAAGGATATAAATGGAATATAAATCAGATGGGTCAAAGAGCAAAAATACAGTATGTATCTACTATGATGTTAGATTTAAAAATAAATATACCAGTAAACTATAATAAATGCAACTAAACCAAATATAGTTGACCCTTGAACAACACAGGTTTGAATTTCAGGGGTCTACATATACATAGATTTTTTACAGTATAGTACTGTAAATGTATTTTCTCTTCCTTACGATTTCCTTAATAACATTTTCTTTCCTGTAGCCTACTTTATTTTATGAATACAGTGTATAATACATATAACATACAAAATATGTTTTAATTGACTTTTTGTGTTATTATTAAGGCTTCTGGTCAACAATAGTCTATTTGTAGTTAAATTTGGGGGGAGTCAAATGTAACATGTGGATTTTCAACTGTGCAGGGGTGGGGCCTCTAACCTTCCCATTGTTCAAAGGTCAACTGTATTTCAAATGAAAGACAAACACTATCAGATTAAAAAAATCAATCATAGGGGCACCTGGGTGGCTTAGTCGGTTAAGCGTCCGACTTGCGCTTAGGTCATGATCTCGCGTTCGTGGGTTCGAGCCCCGCGTCAGGCTCTGTGCTGACTGCCAGCTCAGAGCCTGGAGCCTGTATCAGTCTGTGACTCCTTTTCTCTCTGACCCTCCCCTGCTCACGCTGTCTCTCTCTCTCCTAGAAATAAATAAAAAACATTAAAAAAATCAATCATATGCTGTTTTAATAGACATACTTTAAATACAAAAATATAGGAATATTGAAAGTAAAAAGCTTTTAAAGCACATGCAAATATCAACCAAACAGGAAGATGTCATAGTTACATTAATATCAGATAAAAATAGGCTTTAAATTTAAAAATAGTAATAATGACAGATATACAGTAATAGTATAATGGTCCTAAAATTTCATGTGCCTAAGAACACAGTCTCAAACGTATAATGCAGACAAATAAATATAATTCATGAGGAGGAGGAGACAAAACAATCATACCAGAAAATTTAGCACTTTTTTATTTTTGTACTTGAGGGAGCAAGCAGACTAAAAACATATTAAACATATAAAAGATTTGAAGAACAATCTTGTTCACCTAATTGGCATATATAGAATATTACAACAAGCAATTCCAGAATACATATTCCTTTCAGGAACCTTGGAATATTTACCAAAATTGACCAAATGCTGGGCTAGATTATAATCATCAGCAGATGTTAAAGTATGTTATCTTACCAAAATGGTATTTAGCTTGAACTCAGAAACAAAATATAACTAGAAAGCACGTAAAAGATTGTAATTAAATTATTTACTTCAAAATAAAAAGTCATGGGTCAGTGAGGGTATCACAATGAAAAATAAAAAAGAATGATAGTTAAAAGGAACATAGGTAAACACAAGGGCCAACACTGATGTAAGATTAAAGGCAATTGTACAACCTTTACTGACTATACAAGAATGAAGAGACTGAAATATTCGACCCAATCATGTCAAATCCTGAGAAAACAAATTAAACACTACGAAACAGAAGGGAAGCAATAGTAAATAACAAAAGCCAAAGTTTAATGAAATGTCAAATAAATGTACAGAGAAAATTAACAATACCAAAGGTTTGTTTTTTTGGTTATTCTGTAGCAAAACTGACATAAGATAAAACTGAAAATCTGAACAATGTTTGTTTTAAGTACTTCTGTCCTGCCTCACCCTCCACTTTTATAGGCTCCCAAGTATATTCAACTCAGAAGTACAATTTTGAGGAACTTAACATTCCGTGGGGCAACCCTTAGCCAATGTTGCATATAAGCTAATGAAGGAACATTTCTCATTTCCAGGACAAGCAGACAATTCTGAGGTGGATTCTTCATACCTACTCATCAAGTTCCAAGGAATAAAACCACAGGTACTTAGAATAATTAACAGCTTGATTATGCAAATCTGCATTGACTTTCCTCTTCCTCTCAATTCCCTCACTCCTGTTTTATGAGATATTAATTAAGTTACCTTCAGATAAGTCTTTGTCTCAGGATCAACTTTTTATTTTTTTTCCAACACAGGGAAAGATAGTTTGATATAGTTTCAAGTAATTTGGATTCATAATTAAAAACCTCTCACAACAAACTTCAGGCCATATGGTTTCATAAGTGAAACCTAATCATATATAAACTCTCCCAGAGAATAGAAAGAGGGAAAATCTCCAAACTCATTATATAAAGTGAACATCACCTTGACATTAAAACCTGACAAGTGGATTAAAAGAAAACTCAGACCAATCTCTCTCACAAATGCATATAATGAAAAATTCTAAATGAAAGAATTAGCACACTGAATCCAGTAATGCAAAAATGAGGACAATGGATCATCCCCTTTGTAATATAAATGTAGTTAAGAATTTAAACACTATCAATATTATCATCAACAGAATGAAGGAGAAAAATCATACAATGAACTCCATACATGCAAAATTAGTATTTGGAAAATCCAGTATCTTTTCATGCTTAGCATGCTACAAATTGAATGAAAATTCTATAAGTTTATAAAAGTATCAAATTATGTAAATCCACATATCCTAAAGCTCATACCATATATAATGATGAAATGTTGAAAACTTTTCTTATAAATTTGGGAATAATCAAGAGTGCCAGCTCTCATCAAAACAGACTTACCGGGGGCACATGGGTGGCTCAGTTGGTTAAGTCCAACTTCGGTTCAGGTCAGGATCTCACAGTTCATGAGTTCCAGCCCCGCATCAGGCTCTGTGCTGACAGCTCACAGCCTGGAGCCTACTTCAGATTCTATGTCTCCCTCTCTCTCTGCCCCTCCCTTGCTCATGCTCTGTCTCTCTGTCTCTCTGTCTCTCTCTCAAAAACAAATAAACATTAAAAAAAAAAAAAGACTCAATAATAGGAAAAATTAAAATCATGTGCAAACTGATAGAATGTAGTAAGTATATAGGATCACTTCTGTAACATTCCTGCCAGAATAAATAATTTAATCTGATATGAAGATACATCTGAGAAACACCGAGATCTTCTACAAAAGAAGTGCCTTGTAATCTTCAAACGTGTCATGGTCAGAAGAGTCAAGGAAAGATTGAAAAATCAAGAGACCAAGAAAGATTAAAGAGACATGACAATCAAAATCAATTTGTAATTCTAAACTGGAATTTTTGCTATAAAAGGCATTATTGTAACATTTGGTGAAAAATGAATGGGATGATTTTTAAATAGTGGTGATGTATCAATGTTAATTTCCTGTGTCTGAGGGTTGTAATTGATTATTTATGAGAATGTCCTTGTTTGCAAGAAAAGATTCCAGGCTGTTAGGACTTTGGCTCTGCAATTTAGTCTCAAATGGTTGAGGGAGAAGAAAAGTCCTTTCTATATTGCTTGTGCAACTTTTCTGTAAGCTTGAGATTTTTTATTTATATCCTAGAATTTATAGGGGGAATATACATTGTTAAGCTGATTTTACCTCTTTAATCATTTAAATAACTTATTGATTTCAAATTTGGCTTTTTTTTTCAAGGAATCAGAGTTTACACAGATGATCCTTTCCAGACTTAGAACTGGGTGAAATCAGCCAGTATTTCAGAACTAGCTCCTTTCAGGCATAAATGAGAGAATGAGTATTTACTTTTAATTTCACTTCTCAATCCTGTTTACTAAGCTTGATTATATACTTCTAGTCTTTTGCTTTATGTTCTAAAAATTCATTACATTTATTAAATATACATATAAATCTATATTGGTATAACATAACTTGATATGATGCAAGAAAAAATAGAAACAGTGCCTGAAAGACTATGCTGTTTGTATTTAATAAACTCTGTTTCTGAAGATGGATTCGTAATTACAATGACTATGTTTGTGGGTTTTAAAAAGCTACATTTGATATAATTTATGGTTTCAAGGGGGATTTTATCATTTTTATTGCTGAAATTGAGTAGAAAACTGAGTAGACTGCATTGTGTATTACTAAAGTACTTATTTTTTTTCTGACAAGAGAGAAGAACTTATATTTATCAGACTTAACAGGCAGACCATTAATTATCACAGAGCAATCTACTGTGAAATTTCACCAAATTGTATTCTAGCCATATGTTTATTATAAAGAACAATTTTGCCTGATCAATAAAATTGTGTATATATCATGTGAAATGGAAGTTAATTTTTCACTGTAGTAATAATGCTATTAAAATTAAAAACTTAGTTGAACTTTGAATGATCAGTAGGATCAGTATTGTCACGGTTATAATTACTTCCACAAAATGTCATTTCTCCTTGTAATATGCACTTTGTGTGAATGACATGACTTATGATTATCATGAAATTGTTTTGGTCATCTTAACAATCATCACATAAATTTCCTATTTAAATGAGAATTCATTTCTATTAATTCTTTAAGGGTGTCTATCAAACACTTATTATTTTCCATACACGATGCATGGAGGGTATTTAGGTTGAAATAAAGGTGCTGTTAAGACAGAAGTATGTTCTTATCCTAAAAAAGTTCTCTCTTCAAAAGGTCTGAAGCTAAAAGTAATTTTATTTTTTTAACTTAAAATAGTTAAATATCTGTTGTCTACCTATAGTTCTTCACTATTGTGTGAGACAGATAGTATAGCACTAGATTTCATAGAGTATAATCAAATAAGGGAAACAAAGTTAATATAATTAAAATATGATAATTTTCATAACGGTGAAGCAAAGGCAATTGGCATAACATCAGATAGGGGATAGATCATAAAGAAGATATAGGACCTTGAATAAATTTGTGGGCCAGGAAACTAAGGTAACTTAGGTTTTGTTTCTAATTCTATGGGAGGATTATTGATTCTACTTTCTTCTCAGCCTGTTCGAGGGATTTTCCTATAGTGTTTCCTATATTTTTAAAATAACTACTCATGGATAGTGAATTTTCTTTTCGTTTAATAATTATTTTTATGAATTATTGAAAATAATAGGTAACAAATAACAAAGGTGTTCAACAGATAAAACAAGTAGTACATGGTCATGTCAAATATTAAAATGACAGCTCTAGAATGAATGGAATTTCAGTATGAGGGATTAAGATGACTAAGATCAAGATTTGCTGGAAGAGTGACCAGGTAATGAAGGAAGAACATTTCATTCTGTGTGAAGGTACATTAAGGGCAAAGACCTCATGTAGGCATAGATAAGAAAGAAAGCCACTATGGCTGAAGTGAAGGTACATGGCAGAGTGAAATATAAGCTTAGACATAGAGGGGCACCTGAGTGGCTCAGTCGGTTAAGAAGCCAACTTCGGCTCAGGTTATGATCTCGTGGTTCATGGGTTTGAGCCCTGTGTTGGGCTCTGTGCTGACAGCTAGCTCAGAGCCTGGAGCCTGCTTCATATTCTGTGTCTCCTTCTGTTTCTGCCCTTCACCTGCCCACACTCTGTCTCTCTATCTCTCAAAAATAAATATTTAAAAAAAGATTAGACATAGAAATAGGGGGTTGGATTTTGTGCAACTATGTAGGTCATATCTAGAATTTGGGTACTTATTAAAGCAATGGGAAAATCATAAGCATTTTCAAAGGATAGGTGACATGTATAGATTTGTAATATCAAAATAGTGCATACTTTAAAGCAAGCAATTCCTAAAAAGAAACTAGAAAGTATGTAATAAAAGGGATAATAATTTAAGTCACACAATACTACAGCTTGTTTGTTATTTTAGGAACATAAAATAGTTAAAACAGATTCTTCTGCTTAAATGCCCATTTTTTGGTTTTCTTTTCCCTTTCCTCTGCTTCTCTCCAGAGGGTTTCTGGGTTCAAGCATTCACATTGCCCTTTTGGTCCCCATTGTTCTCTGTGACAAAATGGTTTTCCCCATAGGCTCCTAACCTAGTATCTACTGAAGTATAAATGGTTCTATTGTGCTGTAAACTGCTCATCCAACTCTGGCTATACTGCCCTGAACATTGTGGCTCCCTATTTTAATTCCAACACTCTTTAGATCCACAAATAGTCTCAGTATTTCTGTTCCATTTCTCAACAATCTTCCCACCATTGCATCCTGGGAAATGAAAATGCATCCAGATGCTCTGTAAAACATGTGTCATCCATAGGGGACCGTTTACGTCACCTTAGATTCTTCTGTGTCCCACTGCCCTTACCCATATTTACAATTGTAAAATATAGCACATGGCCAAATGGAGACTTTCATGGATCTCATCCAGGGAACTGAGTCACTGGTTCCAGTGTTCTCGTGTATCGTCTTACCCTTCTGGAAGTTTCTATTGCATCCCCAGAAGTACCATCATATCCACCTGCCAGAACCACAAAAATGCACACATATCCCTGCATTTCCTCACAGACAGGACATAGGAAGGACATTGATGTTGGAATTCTTTGCCTTTAAACTTCTAATGAGGACAGAATTCCCCCGAAACCGCCCCCTCTCCCATAATATTCTGAGTTCTCTTAATCTCTTGCTTATAGTAAAACAAATATTCAAGGGCACTACTCCTGGTTCATAATTTGTTAATAAGAGGTTAACGAATTTAGAGAAACCTTCCAACTTGACACTATTATATTGATAGGGATTTTTTTACATTTTTTATTGATCATAAAAGTTAAGCATTGACTTTTTTTGATCTTTGTATTTATATAACAGTTTTAATTTTCCCTTCTTATTCAGTTTATACCCTACACATAGTATGTATATGATATTAGTTAACCATATAGAAGGTGATTGCAGGAACATTCAAATATAAAACAATTTAATATGTTTCAAGAGATTTCATCATTATATAAGAAGACAAGTTTCTATTGTAGTGATGTAGAAGGGAGAGGATTGGACAAAGTTGGTAGTGACAGAAATGATAAAAGTAAATGGATTTAAGAGACAAATGTGGCCTGTGGACTATTTATGTAAATAAAATTTTATTGTGACACAGTCACACTTATTTATGAAGTCTCCATAGCTGCTTTGCATTACAACAAAATTTAGCTGTCATGACAGAGACCACATAATCAACAAAATCTAAAATATTCACTACATTTTCCTTTACAGAAAAATTTTGCCAACCCCTAATTCTATGCACTATCTATACTGTTTATTAGAGACATCAAAAAGATTCTTACCTATTGTGAACAGTTGGCTTTGATCTTATTGGTTTTTATTTCATGAACTAGAGACAGAACTGATGTACATGTTATTTAACATCATATGAAAAACAACTTTTGAAGTCAGTATTTACATTGTTTTTAAAAATTGATAATAAATTATTTTATAATTATTCTTTTTGAGAATTTTTAAAAATCATTTATGAAATACTTAAACATAAAAGTAGAAAGAATAACATAATGAATTTATATTACATGTATGTCCTAGTTTGAACAACTATAAATTTATGATAATTTTTATACCTCCACACTACTTTACTCCTGCTTATTTTGAAACTAACTCAAGACATATATCCTTTTACCTGTAAATATTTCAGTAAATGTCTAAAATATAACTATTCTTTTGTAATGAAAGACATTATACCAAAAATGACAGTAACTCTTCAATAACAAATTGTCTTATAATTTTATATACAATTATGCTATATATTCCAAGCACTATCCTATAAAACCTATATAGTGCAATTGGTTAATATTGGTTAATATAACTCTTAGGTCTTTAGATCTAAAGTTCCTCTTTTTATTTGTTTTTTTCTCCACATAATTCATTTATTGGAGAAACCACATTATTCATACTGTAGTGTTTTTTACATTCTGCAACCATTGATGGTTGCAATCTTGTGATGTCATTTAACTGGTGTTTCTCTAACGCCAGTACTTCCTGTAAATTCACAGCTAGATCTAGAATCAGGTTTACATTTTGGCAAGAATACCTTGTATGTGCTATTTATAGAGGCACTTGATGATTTGTTGTTTTACTTTATAACTGTCATCAATTGATGATTATTGCCTAGATCTGTTACTTTACTAGGGTTGCAAAATTGTGTAAGTTTAATTCTATAATTATTTATTAGCTGAATTATTTCTATAAAAAGAAACAGTCTCTGTTTTGTTTTGTTTACCCTGAAGCATAGTTCATATAGGAAAAGTATGTTATTTTTTTGTTTTCAAAATAATGAAGTGCTTTCCAAGCATGTGCCATAGGTGAGCATGAAGGGTGTTTTTATTATTATAAAGTAAATCATGGGTTGAAATGTATTTGATGTGTTTCAGTCCATTGCAACTATATTAATCTTAAAATGCACAAATTGTCCCAAATTTAGGCAAAGGGAGTCTCTTCAAGGTAGGTTCTGGAGTCCTTTTAAGGACATAGAAATCTTTTATAAATTCTTCATTATTCTATCAGATATGAATAGCTCAACTTGTTCATATCCTAAAGCAGACCTGGAATTAGCTATTTCTCCAAGGAATTCTGTATCTTTTTAGTGAGAAATGGTAGTTAGCACAATCCTGATACTAGTAATGCTTGTTATTATTGGGTTGGTCTTTATCTATATTATTTTTTATAAGACAGAACTAGAGAACATACTTCAGTGTAAGTATATTGATGCTTCCAGTTCAATATCAGAGTTTTTTCTTTTTTTTAAGTTTATTTATTTATTTTGAGAGAAAGAAAGGGAGGGGCAGAGAAGAGGGAGAGGGAGAAAGAGAGGGAGAGAGAGAACATCCCAAGCAGGCTCCGACTGTTAGTGCAGAGCCCAATATAGGGCTTGAACTCACGGACAGAGATCATGATTATGACCTGAGCCAAAACCAAGAGTCAGACACTTAACCAACTGAGCACTCAGGCACCCTAGAATCATTCTTAATCTCATTGACCTTACCTCTATGTCTCCTCCTTTCAGTGTTAAAATTCCTTGTTCTCAAATGACACCAACATATCTATTGTTGTATCCTGTGTAAAAAATATACTACAATCTCAAAATAATGAAAACAATAGTACTAGTAATATGATTACTAAAAATTGTTTTTTTGTATATCTAGAAGTTTTCTGTACTTTACTTTTAATAATTACTTACTTCTAGGCTTTACTTCCAACAATTAGTGTATCTTAGTAATTAACAATTTATTTGTAGGCTTATTTCAGTGGATTTCATTAAAATCATTTACAATTATGGAAATTCCTATAAGATTTTGATATTGAACGGTATAAAACAAATACATAACCATAAAATAACTAGGAAAATTCCATAATTCTTTCTTATATATGTTTTGTTTTAGAAAAGTCTTTACTTCATCCCTGCAGAAATTTCAAATCTCTTTCCTTACCTACCACTGTCTCTCTCTCTCTTCTCCTACCCAGCTCCCATTTAGAACATTTCTTTATATGATAACCAGCATAGGAAACCATGATGAAAAGGAAAATAAATATTATGCCAAAGTAATTTAGGCATTTCCTTCAAAAGAGAAACCACTGCATTTCTTCCCAAAACTGTACTTGAAATATATATTGAATTCTATCTCAAGGAAAATATCTATACACATGGAATAAGGCTTATAAAGATATATGCATATGTATTTTAAATAGGACCTATTCTAGTTTCTATGGATTATAATCTTTAAATAATGTTAAAATGTACTTTTAATACCCTTCAAATCATCCCTTTTTCATATTATCGTCTTTATGATTAGTCTATTGTAGGGTACAACAAGCAATATTTAGGTCATAAAACGTTCATTTTTTTCCTTAAATATGGATTTGGTCACATGATGAAAGCTTGATGTTCATCTAAATATGGATTTGGAAATATCCATATTAAAAATGTGATGTATCATGAGTATTTTCTCTTAGGGGCTTTGAAAATGTGTCTTTACTGATTGTAACATAAAACTTGCTGTCAGTTGCAAACTACCCATGAGTATATGACTAAGTGTAAATGATTTGACTATGAGTCAACTCCTTATGCATGTTGAAAATGCCTTGTATCACAATCATAATTTAAGGACAATTCAATTATAGCTTTTTTAGAAATCAAGGCAAGATATTGAGTATACCCAGTTATTTGCAAACTTTCAGCTTATATTAATATAGATGATAAATACAGTTTCTCTTCCAAAATTTGAATGTTATGAATTATAAATTTTTCATGTTGTCTGCATTGTAACTTATTATTTATGTAACTATTTTTACCTAAAAGAGTTTATATTCATAATCACTGATTAATATACTTCACATTTTAGTGAATCCTCTGACTACTGCTATAAGTGATGCTGAAATTTTTATTTAAACTATGAGGAAACTTTCATACAAGAAAATTAAGTAGCAAGACCAAGATCATCGAAATTTGTAGTACAGAGAATACCAATTTTCATCTAATGATAGCTTACAGTTCATTTTATTTATACTAAATACAAATTTATACTAAATTATAAAAACAGTTTTCAGTGAGGAAAAAATTAAATTTAGGCTATTTACACATGTATGGCTAAATGGCAACCAAATATGATAACTATTTTTTTCCTTTCAATGTTACTACCTTGGATTTCACATTTGGTCTTCTACCACTCATGATCTTCTACTCACCTATCATCAGTGTGTCATTCCATATCAAACGTGGAGGATTTTGCTTGTTTCCTTTTGTGTTCACGTTTAATTCAGTAGTTTAATTTTCAAAAAGTGATTTAGGATTAAGTTTCTTGAAAATTATTTAAAGTTATAAACTTTGGAGGACGCTGGACAGAATTTAAAGCCAATCACCAATATCCCTCAGTTCTTTCTGTCCTTGTTCAATATCTCTCATCCCACAACAAGGTGTTCATCCCAGTGGTATCCGTTTACAAAGAACTTTAAGAAAGTGTTTGAAGGAGAAATTACAAAAGATTATTACTGAGTCTAGAGAATATGCAGGATGTGGATGAAAGATCATTCTATTGTTCTATTCCTTGTCATGGAGATGAAGTGCCCGTTTGTCTATCTATAACCCTCCAGTCTTTTTCACAGCTGATCATCAGGTCACTGAAGTTCACTTTTTTAGTGGTCATTTGTTAGCTCCAGAATTTTCTAACAGAAAAAGTAAGGTGAAGACAGGACTTTTAATTTGTGAATCACCATGGAATTTTGGCCAGAACTGCTTTAATGCAGTAATAACCAATAAATGTAATGTTGAATTATGATTAACTATATCTAATAACAATAAAAAGTAGGAAGAGGAGGAAGGGGGACTGAAGAAAAGCAAATGTAGTTATTCCTCTCCAAACATTTAAGGAGAGTTTACAGGAAGAAGAAGAATGCATTTATTGTTATTCAGGATCTCCTTTTAGTTTGCAAGTGTTATCAGGAAACAGCTAATCTGGGCCACTCTTAGTGAAGAAATCAATCCACAGTGCTCAGTTTGTGGCCAGCAAAGGGGAAAAAAAAAAAGATTACCTTCTCTTTTAGAAGTATCTTGGTCTTGTTTGTGCAATATGAAATTCAGACTAATTGGGTTTTGCAGTAAGTAATAATATACGTGGAATTTTTAAGAGAAATAAATTTGGCATTCAAATTGTAGCAGGATTCTGCTATTTTAAAATGTAATTTCCTATACTGTCATCCAGAATTTCAAAAATTCTCCTCTCTTATGATCTTAGTTTTACTCTTGTAGACTTGTTTTCTCTTTTTCCATTTCTTCTTTTTTTTTT
>NW_027532605.1:5957595-6008319 GCF_008692635.1 Crocuta crocuta
GAGAGAGAGAGAGAGACAGCGTGAGCAGGGGAGGGTCAGAGAGAGAGGGAGTCACAGACTGAGAAAGGCTCCAGGCTCTGAGCTGGCAGTCAGCACAGAGCCCGACGCGGGGCTCGAACCCACGAACCGCAAGATCCTGACCTAAGCGAAAGTCGGACGCTTAACCGACTAAGCCACCCAGGCGCCCCTTTCCATTTCTTCTTTTGTTTCTTTAGAAAGCATTTTATGTGCTTTGTTTATGTAATGGTTTGAAATATCAATTAGGAAACCATAGCTTTTATACTTTGAAGTAAGTTTTCAAGGTAAAACTATAAAAAAATTTGTCCTAAGCAGTCTTATTTTTCTAAGAATTTAGAAACTGAAATGGCCTAAAGAAAGTAAGAAAACATGGAAATTTCTAAAATAATTTGGTTCTTAAAAAACATGAAATGAAGCAAAACCATTTTGTAATCTAATTCCCTGAAGCAGTTCACTTTGAAAATCTCAGTAAAAGCCTTCTACATTTGATAGGAATCTCTAGATTTGACCAAAGAAAATGTATTTTAGATTATGCAATTTGAAAAAGAATATGATTGATTGCCTTGCTTTTTTTTTAAATCAAAATAAAAGTTTTAACTACTATGGAGGGAAAATTATTTCAAAGGAGATAAATCACTTATGGGGGAATTTTATGCATGTTTTAAATTAACTGCTCAATATTGAACATATTTCTCTTATTCTGTTTAAGAATAATTGCAATAATTGGGGCACCTGGCTGTCTCAGTTGGTTAAGTGTCTGACTCTTAATTTCAGCTCAGGCCATGATCTCTCAGTTTGTGAGATAAAGCCCGACACCAGGCTCTGAGCTGACAGTGTGCAGGAGTTTGCTTGGGATTCTGCCTGTCTCTTTCTCTCTGCTTCTCTCTCTCTCACAAAATTAAAAAAAAAAATTTAAAAAGGAGAATGTTTACAATAATTTATATCTGATCTTTGTTCTGAATAAATTTGCATTAATTTACTCCCAAAGTTTTTTTTAGATATTCTTTTTCTTAGTTTTTTAAAATTTATTTTGAGAAAGGGGGGAGGGAGGTGAAGAGAGAGTGAGAGAGAGAATCCTAAGCAGGCTCCATGCCGTCAGTGCAAAGACCGGTGTGGGGCTTGAACTCACAAACTGTGAGATCATAACCTGAGCCAAAATCAATAGTCAGATTCTCAACAGACTGAGCGACTCGGGCACCTCTCCCTTTGGTATTCTTACATTCATAAGACAATTTTTTTAAGTTTATTTATTTATTTTGAGAGAGAGAGTACATATGCATGAGAGGGGAGGGGCAGAGAGAGAGAGAGAGAGAGAGAGAGAGAATCCCAAGCAGGTTCTGTGCTGTCAGTGCAGAGCCTCTACAGGGTTCCATTTCATAGACCATGAGATCATGACCTGAGCTGAGATCAAGAGTCAAACACTTAACTGACAGAGTCACCCAGATGCCTCCACAACAAATTTAATTGATCATGAATCAATTTAAATTTAATTTTATTAGCTTAAATATATTTTGAAGATATGAAAATGACATTATGATTATTCCTCATCCAGAGACCTCTTTAAATTAACTATATATCAAGTGTTAGAATACAGTTAAATTTAGCAGATTTGAACGAATTTTGTAGCACAAAATATGTTCCCTATTGAATTTGTTAATAAACCAATTAAAGCTTTTTGATAAAGTTTTCTGAAGTCCCTCTTTTTTTCTCAAGAAGCGATTCAAAGGCACAAACTTTCAGATTGAGTTCTTCAATATATCTTTAATTAATTCACTACAGGAGTTATTTTAGGAATTGTCAATACATCTGGCTCTTCCAGTTTTAAGTTTTATGATCCAAAATTAAATTCAGCATAGTTCTCCAATCAAGTCTATACTCTTCAGTTTCTGATATTACTATATATGCCATACCATAACAAAGGAGATTAATTCTAGGCCCATTCAAGAAATTGTGGGTTACCCTGTAGTGGATTTAAAAGAGCAAAATTTCTTGTTTAGTTTTTTTTTCCTAATTAGGTTTATAAAGATATATGATTTTATTCTCCATAGAATAAACTTAGTAAAGTTTATCTAGTAAAAATTTAGATCTCAATTTTAGGTGGATCCACAGGTTTAGAAAAGTGGCTAGGAATTTGGCATGAAGAAATACTGTAACAGATGATAGATGTATGCTTCCTGTAGATAGAGCATAACAGCAAAAGGAAACCATCATCAGACAACAGGAAAAGATACGCATAAAATGCCTCAAACCTAGGAAGCCTGATAAATACTCAGCAAGTGCTGGTTCTGTAGGCTATTTCACCCTCAAGAGCAGAGCCCTCTAGGGATCTCACTATGCCCAAATTGAAATCATCAATCTCATTATAATCAATAAACAATGCTAATAAGCTAACAAACCCCCACAAATCTCCTCAGACCCACGGTCACAAAGCAACACTATTAATCAATATGTTTCATATCTTGACCAGAGGGCAGTGTCATAAATGTGTATTTCTTATTTTATCAGGAAAGCTAAGGCAAATTCCAGACCTTAAATTTTCACAACACAGTCAATCAGCCAACTGATAGTCAAGGCCTTCTTAAGACAAAATGCTCATTTTTAGTCTGTCAATAGTACTTGCCATATAACATTATATATAGTAAGACAGATAATCAAAGCTACATACAGATTTCAAACATTTGTAATACCCAGTGTTTGGGTCTGGTATGGAATTAGACAGACAGCAATGCCATCTAATAATATTGGCATACACTTTTTCATATTTTTGTACTAACTATAATTTTTTACCTCCCTAATCATACAGCTTTCTGTACTTTATGGCATACATCTACTGAATGATTAAGAAAACAATCTACCATTAATCAAGTGTTAGTCTTCTTCAGGCCAGTTGTTCCTGATAAAGATAATATCATGAGAGGGATTTAATTCAATTTCCAAGTATGTATTGCAAAGATTTTCCAAATTCTGATATTTGAAAAGACTCACTATATTATATACAGCATACTCATGTTGGCTTTTATTTAAAGACAAATGAAAGAGATGAGGCACCTGGCTGGCTCCGATAGAGTGTGAGACTCTTGATCTCAGGGTTGTGAGTTCAAGCCCCACATTGGGTGTAAAGCTTACTTAAAAAAAAAAAAAAAAGACAAATGACAGAGAATACAGGCAACCATGAAGGTACCAAGAAACATCCCATGAGCAAGCTTCTCAGGGCTGTTTATTCACACGTGTTCACCTTGTTCTGTTTCTAGCTTAAACCACCAAGATCTGTGCAAACAATCTTAGCTTTGGGATACCTCAAATAAGAAGTCCCAAACATGGCTTTTATGCTTCTCTGGTTACATAATACCCCAGGATGATTTAACTCGTTACATTGGTCAAAAACCATCAGTAAAGAAATCAAGTTTGGAGGATTTCTAGGAGAAGTTTAGAAATTTAAATAAATCATCATAAATCCTATTGTCCTTATTTTAGCAAAGAATCAAAGACCAAACTTTTGGGAGTCCCCAAAATTAGTGTTTCCAACTCACCTGTAATTGAAATCTGTCTCACATATTTATGATAATCAACACCAGTATTATGCTTACAATACATATATACATATAATACCAGTATCATAATAGGGCAAATCGGTAGACAACAGGACATCAGAAATAGGGAACTTTTTTTTTTACATTTTTTAATGTTTATTTTCAGAGAGAGACAGAGCACAAGCAGGGGAGAGATGGAGAGAGAGAGAGAGAGAGACGCAGAATCTAAAGCAGGCTCCAGGCTCGGAGCTGTCCGCACAGAGCCCGATGCAAGGCTTGAGCTCATGAACTGCGAGATCATGACCTTAGCTGAAGTCACATGGTCAACAGACTGAGCCACCCAGGTGCCCCAGAACTTTTTTTTTTTTTAATGATTCTGTGTGTGTGTGTGTGTGTGTGTGTGTGTGTGTGTGTGTGTGTAAATAAGCTGTACTTCCAATGTAGGGCTCAAGCTCATGACCTTGAGATCTAGAGTCTCACACTCAGGAAAAAAAAAAAAAAGGCACACATTGTACCAATTGAGCCAGACTGGCACCCTAGAGAACTCTTATGATAGGTGACAAAAACCCAGTTTACAGAGACAAAGATGCTAAACAGTCAGGGGGAATATATTGCAAGGACTATGTGTAGAAAGAAAAAAATACTACCCCCCTCCTCTGGTATTAGGTATGTGCTTTGAAACAGGGAATAACCTTCTCAATTAGGGGCTAAGGAAGAGAAGAACCAAGTGAAAAACTGACTCACAGTCTTGACATTAAATTACTTACCAAATTTCCTTAAATTATCTCCATTTAGAGTCTGTGTTTTATAAGAGCCAGGAGTATGAACAATTTTGTAGGTGGGTGTTAACAGAAGAAATACCATTAAACCACAATAAGGTATAAAACATCAAGCATATTTGTTGTAGTCAGTGATGATCAAACACTTTGAAACCATCTAAAATATGGAAGTAGGAAGTCAGATAATCAGAGATTAAAATGCAGAGAACTGATTGGTGACAGAATTGCTATTCCCAGGCCAAATGGGCTTGCTAATACTCTTCTTCCAAGATTAAACCCTGAAATTGTGCCCCTACTCCCGCAGGGATAAAGTTTGTCCAGGATTATTTTTCACATATATGAGCACAGAACAAGTGCTTCTCAAAATAGGGATTTCTTAAAGAAAAATCCCAGAAGTTTAATTTCTCAATGCCCAATCTCAAATCAGGATCATACTCAAGTAAGATATGAATGAAAAGTAAGTGTGAGGGTGTGAAGAAATAGGATGGAAATTGTCATTATACTCTCCAACATTTTCTACTTTGTAGCAGCAAATTCCCTTTTCCACCTGAAACATGAGGCTTGGAGGGTAAGCAGTTCCTTCAACAGAGTCAGTCAGGCAGACATAATGACAGTATTGCTAAATATGCCTTTGCAGAGAAAAAACTTTTTGGAGAAATCTGCTTCAACATTAGATTTTTAAATCAGATTAGATTTCTCGTAATACATTCATTACTGAAATATTTCCAAGATTATTAAATATATATTCAATATATATTCTCATCTAGAATGTACAATTTATATAATTTTTGCATCAAAACAAATATTCTGTATTCAAATTAAATTAATGTAATATATATGTATATATGAAATAAATGAAAATGAAAATGAAAATGAAATACAATAGGGGCCCCTCGGTAGCTCAGTTGGTTAAACATCTGACTTCGGCTCAGGTCATGATCTCGTGGCTCATGAGTTCCAGCCCCATATCAGGCTCTGTGCTGACAGCTCAAAGCCTGGAGCCTACTTTGGATTCTGTGTGTCTCTCTCTGCCCCTCCCCCACTTATACTCTGTCTCTCTCTCTCTCTCTCTCTCAACAATAAAAAGAAAAAAAAAGAAAAAAAATGAATTAAATATAAGATAAATTAGCATTATATATAATATAAAATAAGTTAAAATCAATAAGCAAGAAGAAAATTTTCAATAACTGGGTAGATTTGTTTTCAATAATCTACCAGACTAGCAGTAACCAATAATCAGAATTATTCTTTACTTTCGTGTTCTTCATATTCTGCTTCTTTAGTTAAGGTCCATTTTACAATTCCTCCCAGTTGCATTGGTTTCATCTGATCAAGTGACAGCATGTACACTACATATAATGAGCTAGTTTTCTTTTTCCCTACTTTCAACGTGGATTATGAAAAATAGAGTGTATCAGAGCACCTGGGCGGCTCAGTCAGTTGAGCAACCAACTTGGGCTCAGATCATATCTCACAGTTTGTGGGTTCGAGCCCCATGTAGGGCTCTGTGCTAACAGCTCAGAGTCTGGAGCCTGCTTCAGATTCTGTGTCTTCCTCTCTCTTTCTGCCTCTCTCCTGCTTGTTCTCTCTCACTCTCTCACTCTCTTTCAAATATAAACATTGAAAAAAATTTTAAATAGCCTATTTAAAAATAATATGCACTGGCAAGAAGGAAAAATTAAAAAACAAATCTTAAGATGTTATCTTTATTCAATGGTTTGATAAGACGACAAGGAAACAACTAAATCACTATTTGAAACTCTCATTGTTCATTCTGGATAGATTGCTAAAATAGTGAACTGATTTAGTTTTTGTTATTAATAGTAGAATAAGAAAGAGGCCAAACATGTACCTTGAGGAGAGGCATAGCCAAGTTACAGACCTTTAACCCATAATACTAAAGTTCAGAGACAAAAAATAGATCAAGATTTACTTCTAGAAATACTCCAGTTTCAACTTTTTCTTGAAGCTACTCTTGCTGGATCACTGGAAAAAGATCAGAACCTAAAACTTAAAACCTAAAATGATTCCTAAGTGTTCATGTAAATGGTTTACAGGACCAAGCACAGCTCCGCCTACATCCAATAGAATTCTCCTTATCCTAGAATGACTAAGGAAAAAAATATTGAACTAATGGGAAGTCAGAGAATATGCCACGAAGATAAGAACAGAAGATAGAACAAAAAATATGAGCATCAGATACAGAAAATAAATAAATATATAGGAATTTTGGAAAAGTATTACTGCATAAATCGAAGTAAATCTTTTCTTCAAGACTATTTGTGTCAATGTTACTTTTAAAATTGGAAGCTATTAAGATGCCCCAATACAGAAATATTAAATAAACTGAGATGTCCATATAATGAAATACAATAGAATCCTTAAAACTGATGGGGGGGAATGACCACAAGTGGTGTTTAAGTCACTTTAAAAATAAACTGTGTATAAAACATTCATTTAGTATATATAAAAGCATATCTATTGCAAGATTAAAAAAGATGATAATAGTTGTTCTCCCAGGGTAATGCATTTGTGAGTTATTTGTACATAGTTTTCATAGACTTTCCATATTTGTAAACTTCTTTACAATAACTAATAAATTCTGTAATCAAAAATAAATACTTAAAACAATAATTTAATGGAAATAGTGGAGCAAACAGCATCAAAAAGTAGCAATGGTAGGAATGATAATTTACTATTAATGGATTACAATGAAGAAACCTCTTTAATTCATTTCTGCAAATAGGAAAGAAGAAACTGAATATTACATTACCCAGCACACTGAGACAGCAAGAGTGCTAGGGAACAATATAAAACAACATAAAACAATCCTTTTTTTTTTTTTTCCCTTAAGACTGCTCCTGAAAACTCACTACATGAGACCATTGTGTGTCTGTCCAGGATAAATTCTGGGCAGCCCCACTGCTTTTCACTCTTTGTTAACAAAACCCCTCTGATCATTTTAGTGCTGAAACAGGTCTCACTCTGTAATTAGTATACACAAACAGGTATAAAAAAACTCAATTCAAAGTTAAAATTCTTCCATATTCTAGCCAGACAAGCTTCTCCTACCCCACCTAGCAACTCCAGGATTGGAAAGACAGAGGGGAGAAGATGTAATTGGAGAGACATGGGGGAGAAGATGTAAATGATAATGGGGTCTTTCTTAAATGAAGTTCCCTAATCTATAGGTTCCAATGTAAAGGAAATGCTAGACCTACTCGGACATTTATGACTTCTCCCTTCAGCTTCTGGGCCAAATGGACTTCCTTAATTGGAAGGACATTCTCTCTCCTTCTCTAGTGGTCCATGATAGACCCAGTCCTTTGACCAGTCATTAGTGGTATTTCTTTTCCAAACCACCCCAGACTACTACTTTGCTGCAATAAACATTTTTAAAAATTTTTCCTAGGAAGGGAATATGGGTTCATGTGTCCCCTAAACTTCCAAACTTCAGTAACCTATCAAATTCTCCAACTAGTCTTATTTGTCTTTATTATTATATCTGAGGTAAGGGGGAAACATAATCTCCTGATAACAAATTTACAGCTTTACTTGAAATTCCTTTCAATTTTGTTTTTATATCCTCAAGTGGTTGCGAAGCCAAGGGCTGCAAATATAATTTTTGAAAACTGTTGCAAATCCTAATATGTGGATAAGCACTTCATTTTACTATTTCTGGCTGAACAAGAGGATGGGATGATATGTCCTTTGACTTCACTAAAAGCACCCCCTCCCAAATACACATCTTGTTTTATTGACCTAGTTAGTTAACGCCCTCTATAGAATAGTGCATCACCACTTGTCTTTAGGGCTTCTCCTCATTGACCTATTTCCTAGCCTGTAGCCTCACATGACAGTTCTCATAGTTCAGTCATAAAGCCACATTCTTGTAACTCATAACATTGTCTCAGCTTGTGCTGGGGTGAGGAAGTCTCCCCTGGCCTCTATTAAAAGCATCACTGAGGGAGTCTAGAAACTTCAGCATCAAGGAAACCAAACCAATGGAGACTTGTCTTCTTCCAGATGCTGTCAAGAGGAGACAGAAAACACAACTCAGAAGTGTGGAGCACATAACACGATAGTATGGACTTTATCTCTTGAGAGACAGGACATAGTGCTATTCAACGAGCAGTGTTTTAAACTGCCTCCCTGGAGGTATTCTTCATGACTGAGCCAGAATTGGAATTTTCTGGGAGTGGAAATGTTTGCACTTGCTTTTCTTCCTTCTCTGCCTCATTTCCTCTTCTCCTAAGCTTTCTTCATTTGAATGACATTCACCAATAAAACATTTGCTTGAAAGTTTGCCTCAGGCCATGTTTTCTAGGAGTTGAGGCTAATGCACTCTTCGAGAAAAGCAATTTACTGAAAA
The DNA here is from genome assembly GCF_008692635.1 of Crocuta crocuta. Taxonomy (NCBI): domain Eukaryota; kingdom Metazoa; phylum Chordata; class Mammalia; order Carnivora; family Hyaenidae; genus Crocuta; species Crocuta crocuta. Next base: position 5,966,295 of record NW_027532605.1, read on the forward strand.
TAATTTAGAAGATTATTGTGAAAGGAACACGATTTGCAGATGGTCAAGAAATTACAAATGCCTATGACATCATGTAGCAGCTATTTACATCCTATGGAAAATACAGTTTGAGAAACACACTGCACTTCACTTTGGACCAGTTTATTTCAAATCTGAAGTTTTGATTCCTAATTTTTTAAATAGATCCATTACATTCAGAGACACTGTAAACCTATTCATTCGACCTGTGAAAGTTCCAAGAGGGCATGATTCTGACTTTGAAAAGGAAGATATTAACTAGCAATAAAATTAACAACTTTTTGGGTGAAGACATATGTGTGTAGCAAGAATCATCCACAATGACCTCTATTTATTATGACCTCATATCATGAGAGCACTGAGCCAGTAACAGCTCAATGTCACAAAGATGAACTGACCCAGAGGAAGCAAAACACTAACACTGGCATCCAAACGGTTTTATACTGAAACATCATCTCAGCTTGCACCTGGCACATTGACTCTACTTGCTGACACTGAAACTGGAAATTGCCACTTGGCATTATCTATCAGAGTTTAGAAGGACAAAGGTTCAATATAGAATGTAATACAGTCAAGGTCAGCCTGTAGTTATGAAGACAGTTTTCTGAATTTCATTGCTGCTGAAATGGCAGTCCCTATATTCATTCAATAACCATACTCTGAGAACCTTATGGTAAACACTAAAATAATTTCTCTGCATTAACAGCAACTTAATGAACCTAAATTCCCAGAGCAATATCTAACTACCAATTATACTTCAATTGGTGTAAGAAGAAAAATCATAATTATGAATATTTCATAAACAATAGTAATACCCTGAATGTAATGTTAGATTATTGTCACTGAATAATCAAAATAATTGGTATAGTCACAATAGGAAAAGATAACGTCTGTTTAGTGCTTCTGCTGTGTCAGCCCTTATTCTAAGTGCTTTATGTATTAAATTTCCCTTATTCCCATGGGATAGTCAGCCTTCAGTATGGTTGTCAGTTGATGCCCACATCCCTAGTAGTCACACCTTTGTTCAGTGGCCTTTCACTTTGTTTTGGGTTTGTTTTATTTGACCAATAGCATGCAGAGGAAATGATGGTATGCCATTTGCATGATTGGATTACTAAAGGCAAAGCTTCCATTCTGGGTGCTTTCTCTTTCTCTGTCTTACCACTGACTATGAGGTAAGCAAGCTTCAGTGTTGTGAGCATCCCTATGGAAAGGCTGTAAGGAAAAAGAACTAAGACCTCCTGTCAACAGCCAGAGAAGCAGGGACCTACCAACAATCATGTGAGTTATAATGGAAGTGGTCCTCCATCACTGCTTAAGCCATGAGATGACTATGACCCTGACTGTAACTTTTGGAGTGACCCTAAGCTAAAGGATCCAGCTGAGCCACCCCTGAATCCCTAACCCTTAGAATAGTTGTGTGAGATAAGACAGTTTTTAATTTTTTAAATGTATTTATTTTTGAGAGAGAGAGAGAGAGAGACAGAGTGCAAGCAGGGGAGGGGCAGAGATAGAAACACAGAATCTGAAGCAGGCTTCATTCAGGTTCCAAGCTGTCAGCACAGAGCCTGATACAGGGCTTGAACCCACGTACTGTGAGATCACCACCTAAGCCGCAGTCAGATGCTCAACCGACTGAGCTACACAGGCGCCCCAATGTGTTTTTGTATTTAAGCAGCTAAACTTTGTTATGCAACAATAGATAATACACCCACAATAACTCTGAAAGGTAGGTGATATCTTCACATCACTTGCTGAAAGGAGCTTTCTTTTTCTATTAAAATTTCTTTGCACCTTTATTGTATATCCACTGATAATATATGTATGTGTCGGTCTCTAGAGTCTCTATTCTGTTCCATTCATTTACCCTTCGCAGTAGCTAGTAGTCTTAATTACTGTAACTTTTAGTAGGTCTTAAATGTAGTAGAGCAAGCTCTTCAGCTTTGTTATTTTTCAAAGCTGTTTGGCTTTTCTAGGTCCTTAGCTTTTCCATAAAATCTTATAATTAGCTTACAAATTTGTACACACAAGCCTGATGGAATTTTTGGTGGAATTGCCTTGAATCTATATATCAATTTGGGAAGAATTAAGATCTTAACAATATTGAGACTTCTAATCCATGAACTTGATGTATCTCTCCATTTATTAACTCTTTAAATTTCTTTCAGCATTGCTTTGTTTTCAGTTGCACATCTTTTGCAAGTGTTTATTCTTTGTAACTTTTGTTTTTAGATACATTCTTCACTAAGGTACTCAATCTTTATTACTGCCATTACATGCTATATCCTCCACTACTTCCCTGTATTTCACCATTATTTAAAAGTAACATTGTCAAGAGAAATTTATAATGTCCATATCACTATTACTAATGAAATAAAAAACTCCTCATATTTTAGCAAGTAAAATTGAAGATCCATAAAACTAAACCATGTCCAATAATCTCTTAAAAAATGACTTCTTGGGGCACCTGGGTGGCTCAGTCGGTTAAGCATCTGACTTCAGCTCAGGTCATGATCTCACAGTTCGTGGGTTCGAGCCCCGCGTCAGGCTCTGTGCTGACAGCTAGCTCAGAGCCTGGAGCCAGTCTTCAGATTCTGTGTCTCCCTCTCTCTCTCTCACCCTCCCCTGCTCATGCTCTCTCTCTCTCTCTCTCTCTCTCTCTCTCTCAAAAATAAATAAAACATTAAAAAATTATTTTTTAAGAATTGACTTCTTAATTTTCCTTAACACTTCTTTAGACTATTTCCAAGGATACTTTTATTGATTATAATACATTTAAAAATGCATTCTATAAGTCTATTTCTTTCAAAATATTGTGATTTATTATTTAAGAGTTATTTACTTATGACCCATAAATTTAAAAATTGGAATATTTTGTAGATCCAGATATTACCACTGGTTATTAATTAGGAGTTGTATAATTCATTAATTAGTGGAAAGATAGTGTCAAATACATTCTCCTACTAGGTTAATGCTAAAGTACACAAAAAGAATTAGAGTCAAGACTAAAATTAGGGAGTGGCAAAATGGCTAATAGTTATAAACCAATAAGGATCACATTGACAGATGGTGGCTAATTTAGTGTATTGCACAGCAATCCACAAAGTCAGGATTGCTGTTCTAGCAATTTCAGCTCAGGTCATGATCTCACAATTGGTGAGATCACGTCCCGCGTCAGGCTCTGTGGTGACAACGTGGAGACTGCTTGGAATTCTTGCGCACACATGCACACATACATTCTCTCTCCTTCTCAAAATAAATAAATAAATAAATATTTTTAAAAAGATAAAAGACGTGTGAAAAGAGTTTACCTTTGTGACCCTCTCTCCTAAATGCTTTTCTTTATTATGCTTATACTCAAAATCTCCTAGGAACTTCTTTCAAAGTGCCTATGAATAGGGTCAACCCACAGTACAAACAGGTCTTGCGGATTTCAGGCATTTGTATATTTTAACAAAGGCCCCCAGGGGTGCCTGGGTGGCTCAGTCAGTTAAGTGTCCGACTTCAGCTCAGGTCAGGATCTAACTGTTTGTGGGTTCAAGCCCCGCATCAGGCTCTGTGTTGACAGCTAGCTCACAGCCTAGAGGCTGCTTCAGATTCTGTTTCCTTCTCTCTGATCCTCGCCTGCTCACGCTCTCTCTCTCTCTCTCTCTCTCTCTCTCTCTCTCTCTCTCTCAGAAATAAATAAAACATTAAAAATTTATAAATAAATAATTTTAAAAAAACCATAGGCCCCCAAATTCCAGACACAAGCTAAAGAGTATCATATTTGTTATTTCATTCTGTTTAACCCACACAGAGCTCTAAGAGATTGTTATTAGAAGCCTTATTTTCCAAAAAAGGAACCTGAGACTCAGAAAAGTACTTAATACAGAAACCCATCTAGTTGTGCTTATCGCCCCCATGCTCTGCTATGCTGTTTATTCATGTGTGGTTTCTGTAAAATCAACTAATGATTTCCATCACTGTCAGTTCACAATCAGAACAATGCACTGCCGCCATTGGAAGTATAACATGAATGACAGCATTACCTCAGGAAGCAGACTATCACACCTGAGTGGCAGAAGTCTCACAGGAAGTGGGCCACTCTCCCTATTCCAGCAAGGTCATGTTATGGTCTTATCACTTCCTCTTTCAATCCTGCCCTCCTGGCACCATGGGTGTGTAACTTGAATATTCCAAAGCACAGAGGGACAGATGTCCACTCTTACCCCTGCCAGCCTTCAAGATTCTATGGCAACTTTGTGAGAGTCTACTTTCCTTTAAAATGGGGGGACTTATAATTTACTTTATATTGTAAAACCCTCTGCTTTGGATATTTGCTCCAGGAACAGATGCAAAAATATCACAGTTGTACCATCAGTTTTTAGGGAGAGAGTCTCAAATACTCCACCAGCAGTACACAAAAGTATTTATTGTTAGCAACGAGATGGCCTTAATTGGTTTTACCATGATTTAAAAAGAAGTCCATTTCTGTCCATCTTAGCTACTCAGTTTAACTTTTAATTTCACACTTTATTGCCTTTATTTTTGCTGTTCTTATCACTTGGACTGTTCAGTTATCTTTGTTTTGCTTGGTTAACAGCTATTTACTTTGGCAAGGCAGTCTGCTTCAAGCAGCCATTCTTCCTGATTTAGTCAACGTAATCTACTTCATTTAATATTACAAAAATAGTAATATGAGGAACTCTAAAGAAAAACGTCCATACATCAAAAATTAGCCCTTATAATTAACAACTATAACCTTGAACACATGAGAACAATTCAGGCCTCCTCAGACACTTTAAATGGTAAAGTGCATTCTTCATTAGATAACAGAATATATCAATCTATGACAGAATATTAGTCATTGATTAAGCAAGAATCAGTAGAGGTGCCTGGATAGCTCAGTCAGTTGAATATCCTACTCTTAATCCCAGAGTCACGGGATTGAGCCCTGAGTTAGGCTCCACACTGACTGTGGAACCTGCTTAGGAGTCTCTCTCTCTCTCTCTCTCTCTCTCTCTCTCTCTCCTTTGTTCCTCTTCCTCGCTCACACACTCCCTCTCTAAAAATAAAGATAAAAATTTTAAAAAGTACAATAATCAAATACTTAAACTAAAAAAAGAAAAACTATGTAGCTGATTACTTCTTCAACTTGTTAAAATTTCATTTATTAAATTTCCACATATTGTATTACTGTAACTACATCATAAATTTTTAGAAGAGATTCCCAAATCACAAATATCACAACATAGAAGTTTTAATTGTGTCTGTAATTATTGTAAAATGTGAAATTTCCATAGTTTGTCACCACAGAAATACATTCATCAATATTGTGTTTTACTGAACTTAAAAGACAATAATTTCACTATTCACACAAAGAGAGACTTGCTTTCTCAAACAATACATTTTTCTTTTTATTTTCTGGTGCATACACTTAGAGTTATGAGGCCATATTTCCAAGTGTACTGAGAATCTGTCCCTACGTTACAAATTAAGGCTGGGTTTCATCATTTTAGAGATTCTCTGCAGAGAAACACAATTTCCATTCTCTCAAGTTTGCCCAGCAGTTCAAGGAAATGCCAATTAAATGGGAAACATAAAAATAACTTCTCTTCTGGGATGTCTAGGTGGCTCAATCAGATAAGCCACTGACTCCTGATTTCAGTTCCGGTCATGATCTCATGGTTTGTGATTTCGAGCCCTGCATTGGGCTCTGTGCTGACAGTGAGGCGCCTGCTTCGGAGTCTCTCTCTCTCCCTCTCTCTTTGCTACTGTCCTGCTCGCACTCTCTCTCTCTCTCTCTCCTCTCAAAATAAATAAATAAACTTTAAGGAAAAAAGTAACTTATTCTCTGGTGTTTTTAAGAACATTCAAAAGTTCTAGAGGTTGAAGAGGGCTAAGGAAAATAGTACTATGTAAAAATAACTTGAAAGTGATGGAGGTTGTCTATAATTTTTATATTTGGGGAGCATAATGATTAAAAAACAATTAAATGCTCACTGTGTGCCCAAGTATGTGCTAGGTATTATGTAAGATGAAGAATCAATTACAAGAGAAAACAATCTCTACACCCAATGAGATTGCAACCTTATAAATCCCAAAGGTAGCCTCACCAGATGATCTTAGATATAAAAATTTACAGACCAACCAAATAGTTTCTCAACCTACCTACCTAGTTTTAAAGTTGACTTTTTCCCGAAGTAAAATGTGTTGTTGGGTGTTCCCAAAATACCTACTAAAATTTTGAAGTCAAGATTTTTTGCCATTTTAAGGATAATTTCCAAATACACATACAAGTATTTTTCTAAATTATACTTTTATGTATTTGGAAAGGAAGAAAAATATCCTAAATTAGGAATACCTGACAGAGGAGAAGGAAAATGGAAGTAAATTCATTTGGTATTAACATAGAGGTACTCTTGGCTCTTTCATTCTTACATAGACTCTATTGGCTTATTATTCTTTTGACAGTCATTATTCTTACCGACGTGACACTGCACTTCTGTTTACCACAATTCAAAACCAAGAGATAATTCACCTAACCTGATAGTTTGCATCAAGAAGCTACAGGGTTCTACTGATAAAAGAATTTCTTACTTTTCGATTAAACATTACATATATCGTTTGTAAACAAATATTGCAATATTATACATAAGTAAGTACTGCTGAAAGGTTTCAGCTTCTGACTACTGCCTCTAAAAATATTCAGAAATTTCAGCTGTCACTTTAGTGTAACAATTACTAATAAAATACACATAGTCTTTTTTATTAAATCCTATTTTTGATATATCAAAAATATAGCTAGCAAGCTATAAATATACTAGGTTTCTTTTAGACAATTAAGCATTAAGAGAATTAAATTGGTTGTCTATCTGTGTAAATAAGCTTTACTTTATTTAACCTCATTGGTAACCTTGGAGTTGTCTACACTATTAAAGAATCAAACTCTGAATCATATAACTTGCAGGGACCATTTTGCCAGAATTTACTGACCAAATAAAAAATAAATCTCTAACACAATTTTATAACTTCGTGCTCTCAGCTCATACCTGTGATTTCCAGAAAACAACGTAATCTGCTTTTCTATAATGTTCCATTCTGGCTATATTTATCCTCTCAGAGGAGTTACAAGTGTTTATTTTTCTTTATAGACCATTTATGTACTGAGAATGCTTTACTCTGACACAATATCCGTAGATGGGAAAATTCTTCAAGGACCTGTGACCAACAGAGATACAGAGTTCATTTACAAATCTAAGTGCAGTCTTGTATGTAGTATACCAGCTGGAGACACTGGGAACATAATATATACAAAAAGATGGATCTTGATGTCATACATATTATGGCTCACAAAATAAATCCTTATTCGAGAAATTACTAAAAACAAAATAGTATTTTCAAACTCTAAATACTTATTCTTTTCTTATTGTAATATAGTTAGGGAAATGTTAATACAATGTTGATGATACTGATATTAATACATCTATTGAGAAATAGAAATAAATAGTGTTTCCTTATGGAATTCATATTTTCATATCATGTATTTTCATGTTCAAAAATATACTAATATGGATAATCTGCAAATTTGATCCATTAATTACACAAACCAAAGTTAACTATATGCTTATGACGTACATGACTCGTATACTCACATAATATAGAGAAAAGGCACAAATAAGGTGAACAATTTTAAGATAGAGCTTATTTTACACAAACATTAAAATATTTTTGATGCTTTGTGATTTTGGACTTGATGTCCATCCTATTCTAATACTATTCCTAAAATGCCATTTGCCAAGGGCAGAGAGTAATCTCTAGAGTCCGCAAATGCTGAAGGCTACACAAGAGAGAGATTTTATTCTTCCCCTTAAGAGCCATTGTTAAGAGCTTATGACCTGCCTATTAGATCTGTTCCATCATGCATATTACCCATTGGTGTGACTACCAAAAGCAGTTTGCTTATCAGTCAGTTCTGAGCATTCTTCAGGTCATTAAAAGCAAATAGAACATGGTGTAGTGGAGCAATCTGATTGTTGAACATGAAAAAAAAAAGATTTTCTCTGCTTCACAGGCTTTACAGATATTATTGCATAAATTCACATTGCGGAGGGTTAAAACAAAAGGGTGAAAAGTCCAGAAGTCACCATTATATGCTACCAAATAAAATACCCTTATTAGAAGAAATTCTATCTACATTTTTTAAACATTGTGCTGTAAGCTAACTCATGAGTGGCAATAGAATGCCACACAGCTGAATGCTCCTTGCAGATTGTGCTGAAGCATGCCTCCTTTAATCAAGAGCATTTGGATCTTCCTTTAGAAGGCTTGCAGTGATTTAAAGAATTTGACCACAGCAATTACCAAGCTCACACATCACACAGTTTCATTAAAGATCTTTTCACTGCTCATTAACATCAGTGAGACATGACACAGGAATTCTGTATGATTACTCAGAGGAATTTTAATTTTTATCCTAAATGTTTCCAACGGATTATGCTATTTGTCAAAGAGTATTATATACTTTGGGCTCTAACAATGTGGGGACTTAAAGAAACTTGGGTGTTCCTGAACATGGCAATGTTTAGGAATGATATAATGAACGATGTGACATCATAGAAGACAGCCTTCACTTCCGTATGAGATGGCTTTTCCTTTATGGTTAGAAATTATTCTAGAAACTTAGTTTTAAAATTTTTTAAAAAATTAATGTTTATTTATTTTTGAGAAAGAGAGAGCATGAGCAGGGAAGGGGTAGAGAGAGAGAGGGAGAGACAGAATCCGAAGCAGGCTGCAGGCTCTGAGCTGTGTGCACCGAACCCGACGTGGAGCTCAAACTCATGAACTGTTAGATCATGACCTGAGCCAAATTCAGACACTTGACCAAGTGAGCCACCCAGGCGCCCCAGTTTTATGTTTTTACTGTAAGAGAAAGCCATGACATTTTTTGTTATCTAAGACAAATTATTAACTTTTTTTGATTATTAGCTTTTTAAGGTAATAATATTTTAACAGAAACAGCTATCATAGGAGTCCCACTTTGCACTACCTTTATCCCCATGGATAATTTACATTTACAGAGTGTTCATTTTATAGTGATTATTATTCACCCACATTGAAGCTGTTATGAAGACTTGCTCTGTGATTGCCAAACATCTAATCAAGTACTGGGTTTGAAAGCATGGCAAAACTGTTTACTAGAAGCCTAAGGCCAGGGCTTAGACTCAACTGGATAGAAAATCCTTCCCATGAAAAGTTCCCACTGCCTTACTCTGTTGTTGTTGTTGTTTACTAAGTTCATTTCTTTTGAGAGAGAGAGTACATGAGCAACCGTGAGCCAGGGAGGGGCAGAGAGAGGGAGAAAGAGAATCCCAAGCAGACTCCATGCTGTCAGCACAGAATCCTTCGTGGGGGGCTCTCAATCCTACGAACCATGAGATCATGACCTGAGCCAAAACAAAGAGCCAGACTCTTAACCGACTAAGCTACCCAGGCACCCAACTTAGTTCTAACATGGACCCTAGAGAATGGCAAAACACTTGGATCAACATTCTACTAAGACCACACGAAGTGATAATGAAATAACACCTGAAAAAGAAATTAGGATTACTAAAGAAGGGGGAAATAATGAACAACCAAAATAGGAAAACAATAATGGACATTTCATAATTAAAGTAAATCAATGCTTCTTTCTAAAATGGTTATACTTTTATATTCTCTATAAATAAGAAGAACTATTATACATTAATATTTTAATAATATTAAGGCCCTAGAGTCAGACAGCTGTGCTTCACATTCTAGCTCTACCATTTAAAGTTGTAAAACTCAGAGCATATTTCGTAATTATGCCTAATTTCACATACACTAGTCATCTATTATGGCATGGAGTATTTGAATTTTCTAAACAAAAATCCACCATAGTATAATATAATTATTGCATTCTGTCACTAATTTCAACGAAGTCATCATGAAGATTCAAAAACTATGCAATTCCAAATGTAGTTAGCTAATTAGTCAGGACTAATTACTATTACTAGTATTATCTACCATTGTTAGAGGTTGCACTTATAGAGATTCCTTGGCACTAAACAAGCACTCAATAAGTGCTAGCCTTAATGATAGTAAAAACCATTATTAACCAACAAAATATATACAAATGGATATTTTTGCGAATGAGAATTAACTGGACTAGGAATTTCCTTAAGTTAGATAATTTAAGTATTATAAATTATACATGCATGGGCGCCTGGGTGGCTCAGTCAGTTAAGTGTCTGACTTCGGCCCAGGTCATGATCTCATGGTTCGTGGGTTCGAGCCCGACGTTGGGCTTTGTGCTGAGAGCCAGCTCAGAGCCTGGAACCTATTTCAGATTCCGTGTCTCCCTCTCTCTCCGGCCCTCCCCTACTCACGCTGTCTCTCTCTCTCAGAAATAAAAAAATATAAAAAAAAATAAATTACACATGTAAAAATTATACAATCAGGGTAAATGAGATCACTTTGCCTTATAGAATAACAATAATAATGCTGCTAATATAATTATTAAATTTACATTTACATGAGCACCTATTTTGATCCAGACACAATCCATAATGCCTTCTAACCATGAAAGATAACAGTAATTATGAAAAATAATAATATCAGAATTTCCCAAGGAAGTGAGCAGAAGAAGATCCAGATTTTCTGGGACCTGAAGATTTTAATATAAGAGGCTAAAAGATAATATAAAATTATGAATATATAATTAGGTACATGATCTTGGAAGGATTCTTTATTAGCCACTTGGTGGGTCTGCCTCTGGAAAGAGGCACTGTCATTATCATAATTTTATAGATAAAAAACACGAGCCACATAGTGTTGAGATAACATGACCAAAATCACACAGCTGGTGAACGTTAGAGACAGACATCAGGGCTGATATTGTGCTTTCATTTTACAAATGAGAAATTGCAGTTTCAGTGAGTTTCTGTAACTTGCCAGAGGCCCCGGAATTACTGAGTGGCAGAGGCAAGATTAAAACCCACATCTGTCAAACTCTAAAGTTCATACTCTCTACACTAAGCTTCTGATGCCAACTCATGAAGAATTCTAGCACAGGATATTGAATTTTTTTTTTCAGATTCTCATTGCTTTTGATCAAAGAATCAAAAGAATGAGAGTTAGCCTAGACCCTAAAGGAAGTAAGGCTAATTTCAAAGATGAGATGGCTATTTTCTGAAGGCACATAAGCAGAGGTTATTTTGACATACTTTAATCGGATACTGCTATATCTCTTACCTGCAACACAGTTTCACATGCACCAGTCCTCTATTATGTCATAGAGTATTTGAATTTTCTAAACAAAAATCCATCATAATATAAATATTCTAATCTTTGCAGATATATACAAGCTTTGTTATAACTTTAGAATTCAAGAAATTACTCCTTTAACTTGATTTCATTACTATAACTCTCCATAGACTCGCCTGTCCCCTTGCATAGTATTGCATATGTAAATTAAGTAAATTGATGGTTCTCCCCTTAAGAATATAAATGAAAAAGTGTATCTTGATATAATGTATTGAGAGCAGAATAAAGTTAGTGGGAAATAAGAATATTTCCATTAAACTTATTTCTCATAGTGTGTCCAAACATTTTAAATTTTGTGCAACTTGACAGGCTAGAGGAAGGTGTGATGGTGGTCTGGTATTCGTTTATATTCTTGTACCATTAGTATATACATCAAATAAATGGAGATTTTAGAATTTATCAATTATCTGACAGTTAGATTGATATGAAACAGTAGTCATAACATTTGAGATTCTTTAACAGTTCTTAGTGACCCTTGAATAATTCTTCTCCTCTTTTTCTCTTGTATCACTCAAAACAAACATATACTGCATTTATAAGTATAATGTTAATCAGTAACATCCTTGAAGTATTAGTTCTTAGGAAGGCAATTTTGTGACAAGGAAGTGTAGCAATGAGCTCACACCCATGAAATTCACTAGTTTTAACTTATGCCATGTTGGAGTTGTGATGGGATATTAGGACAATATAATGATCTTAAATAATGCTACAGATCAGTGGTTCTAATACTTCAGTCAGGTGTTGGTCCATGATTTTCAAAAATATTCACAGAAAAATGGGGCACCTGGCGACTCAGTCAGCTAAGTGTCCTACTCTTGATTTCAGCTCCGGTCATATCTTGCAGTTCATGGGATCAAGCCCTGCTTTGGGCTCTCCACTGATAGTGCAGAGCCTGCTTCAGATTCGCTCTCTCCCTCTCTCTCTCTTCCCCTCCTCTGCTCATGCTTGCTCATGCTCTTTCTCTCACTCTCTTAAAATAAAGAAATAAACTTTAAAAAAATATTCACAGACAAATAAGAAAACTAATGACACTATAGAAACCTTTTCATTAAGCTAAAATTATTTCTTTAAATACTCACCTTTTATCTTAGATTATGATTTTCCTTCTTTTTAGATGTTAAAATATTTTTTCTTTCATGTGGCTAAAGTAAGTGGAAGGGTTTTTTTTTAGTTATCTTAGAAAAATTAAAAATTAGTATTCTCTGTAAAGCACTTAATTTTTAAATAAAATGTTACTACTATAAAAATCTAAAAATAAAGGAACCAGTATTTACATAGAAATTAGTATGACATATATTTTTAATTAAAGGAGTATGTAATTTCTTGAAACCCTTGTTGAAATAACCCTTCTCAAGAAAAGTATCTCGTACCAGATACCTTGTTTTCTCTTTTCTGTATCTTCCTGTGGATTGACACTAATGTGGATGTGGATTTGCCTTCTTGAACTACAGCACTTCTGCAAGCACCACCCATTGGTAGATTTACAGAATTCCTTGTTTACTATAATGTTATGCTGCACAAAATCTTCACAGGTCAAGGTCATATTTTATGACAAAGGAAGTATAGCTAAGACCTCATGCCCATAGAATTGAGTGGGCTTACCATATGTCACATATCCTAGGAGCAACATGCTTGATAGGGAATGGTTAAGACTCAACTGAAATGACTCCTGAGAGATTAAACCCTGTGCTGCCATTATCTATCCTATAGATTGCTAAATATACCATAAAAAGCAGCCAAGATATTGTGCCAAAGTCTCCATTGGCAGGGTGCACAGATCTGTGATTCCAAAGCAATGACCTTTTCTGTGATATACTCCTAAAATTTATCTATCTTCTATCAACAGGACCTTTGGTTCCCTGGATTTAGAGGCATCATTTCTCAACAGTAGACTATTTCCCTAGACTTAGTCCCAAGTCCCAGGCCATTTTAGTCTCCTATGCCACTGAACCAACAGGGAGAGAAAAGGTCACTGTACTGTACCGGGTGCTTGATGCTGATGACTAGGGGGAAATTGGATTGCTCTGACTCAACTGGGCCAATGAAAACTATGTTTATGAGACCGCGTTGGGTGCCTTTTAGTGCTCCTATGCCCAATAGCATTCCTTCTTAGAAAACTCTAAGAATGCAGTAGACCAGTAAGACCAGTTAGGACTGTTTCAGCAGAAATGATGGTTTGGCTTATCCACAGGTAAAGAGTCTCATTACCCTCATGAGGCAGAGGGTAAGAGAAATGTTGAATAGTGGTGGAAAACAGTTATAATTGTCAACTTTGGCCTCAATGCTAATAACAGAAAAGGACTATAGTAGCTATATTTTTATATTACTTAGTATAAAGTTACTTTCTACAACATTCTTTCTTTTTCCCTCTACCACTATATGGAGAACACAAGAGTACTTAAAACCTTAGGTTTTAGGTAGGAGAAAGAACTAATTAATGGCACCCCTTTACGATAAAGTAGCTGACCAGGCCTCATGCTTTCAAATGTGGAGATAAGCTTTAGAAAGAAGACAAGAGTGGGCACTGAAAGGAAAAGAAGTGGACTGTCCTAGGTATCTTTGATCCTTCAGATTCACTTCACCTCCTTCTCTGTCTTGCCCTATTTCTTCAGGAGGCTGATCCCTATGGACTCCATCAATAAGATCACCATTTACCCTGGTTTGGAGTTAAATTCAGTCTTTGGGGAGTCCCAGAAGGAAGTGAGGAAGAGAAACAAAGAGACAGAGACAGAAATACAGAGAGAGACTAAGAAGAGAGAGAGAGTGGGTGAGAGAGGACAGGAGAGGAATATCAGGTTTGTATCACCATGGCTCTCCCTTTGTAAAATTGCCTTGAGCTGTCAATGTCCTTCACATAAAGGTCACATCATCAGTGTGACTCCTCTCAAGGTGGTGTTCTCTATCATGAGGATTTTTTTCCTTTCTGGATTCTAGTTTCCTCTCTCCCATTGACAATTTATGCATAGGGGTACTGATAATAAAATGCTGTTACATTATTCTTGTATTCCCCCCAAAACTTATAATTAGTATTTTGGGAATAAACTCTTTTTGAATTATCTAAATGTACATGAGCCATCCATTTCCTATAGGAAATCTGACCATCTATTTTCATTTCACCCTAAGAGTAGAACACACTGGAGATGGAGGAGATTCAGGTCACAAAAAAATCAGGAGGGGGAATGTATATGCAGGAACAGGAAAACCAAGGCAGAGAAACAAACCCACAAAGTGCAGTACTTCACCAGTAGAAAAGCAATTATTAATTGTATGACATATAATTTGTAGCAGACACTTTATATATCAGAACAATGGATTAATAAACATTCTTTTAAAAATAAATAGAGAGATATCACATAAACTTATGGTAGGGACTTTCTGATGAAAATAATGATTCATGTAAAAGAGACATTGCAACTCAAATCAAAATGTGTAAAGAACAACACAGGACAGGGACGGCAAGATGGCGGCGCGAGCAGAGCTTGGCTCCATGTGCCGGCGTCTCTGGGTTCAAGGAGTTTTTCTATAAGCAGTTCTAAGATCAGTACAGCCAGAAATGGTGGCTTTCTCCTTACCAGTATGAAGTGGGTGCAGTTTTCAAACCTACACGTTGATATTCCCAAGGATTTGACCAAGCCTACGATAACCATTTCTGATGAACCAGATACATTATGTAAGCGCCTGTCAGTTTTAGTAAAAGGCCAAGATAAGGCTGTATTGGACAGTTACGAATATTTTGCCGCGCTTGCTGCTAAAGAACTTGGTATCTCTATTAAAGTACATGAGCCTCCAAGGAAAATAGAACGATTTACTGTTCTCAAATCCGTGCATATTTTCAAGACGCACAGAGTTCAGTATGAAACGAGAACACTTTACAGATGTTTAGAGTTAGAACATCTAACTGGAAGTGCAGCGGGTGTCTACCTGGAATATATTCAGCGAAACTTAGCCGAAGGAATTGTCATGGAGGTTATAAAGACAAAATTGGAACATTACCAGAGCACATCAAGGAGCCAATCTGGGAAACGGTACCAGAGGAAAAAGTAGAGAGCAAGTCCTAAAGTTTCAGCCAGTCCAGTTGTGCCGGCCTGTGACCCACGGGGGTCAGACATGTACGTTGAAATAGAGGCTTACAGTGGGAGTGACCGTGAGTCCACCTGACTGCTTTGTTGAGCCCCCGTCCCCCGATCAGCTCAAAGCAGGCCTGAAACTTCAATGACAGACACACTGGACCATAGTGAAAACCACTTCACCTACTCTTCTGTACACAGTTTCAGATCCGATTTCAACAAATGTGAGCAAGCCCCTTTGACTACTGTGCACCAAAAGAATCAGGTTTCTATTTTGTCATTCTGTTCTAGTTCAGTTTTTAGTTTGCACTGATATCATTTCATTTGTCTGAATGTTTGAAATACTCCTTACGCACATTTTTTTCTTTTCAGCTTCTTAGAAGGAACCTTCAGTTAATTAGGTTAGTGTAACAGTGAACTGCCAAACAGTTAAAGTTTTTGATACTTACCTAGTGGAAGCTGGCAGTTCCTAGTGTGGAGGTGGTGATCTCCGAATTTTACCTCATTTCAGCGGGACATTCTTGAAAATGAACGTACTGTGCAGAAGACCACGCGCATTCGTGGGATACGCTAAACTTCTTGTCGCCCAAACCCTTGCCAGGCTGCCAGGAAGGAGCACTGTCATGGGATTTGAGCTCTCAAGAAATGACTGTCTGCCTCACTTTTTTCCTCCTGTGATTTGTCCATTCGACAGGCTTATATTTTGTTAGCTCTGTAACCAGCGCTGTAGTCAGTACCAAACACTGAGTGGAAATAATGGCTTGTGAAAGCTGTGCAGGTCACAGATAAGTATTTTTCCTTAGTAGGTCCCACACTGATAAGGCCTCCTTCTTTTAATAAGTGGCATTCCTTTTGTTTGGAGATGTCTACTTTTCCATGAAATTAAACTGTAGTGAAAGCCCTGAAAGAGGCAGGACTACAATGCGCTAAAAGTGCTGGCGTGTCACCCCCAGGGAGTGATTCGTTTCCTTTCTGCAGCAGAATCAGGTCTGTGTCTTTTGCAGTTTTCTTCACATCTGTGGGGTTAGTTATGACTTCTCAGTTCCCCCCCCACCCCCCTTAAAGTTAAACTGGAGTCCCTGTTCTCTTTTCCCTGACCTGCTATCGGGTGTCGGTGTTTTGAATGCATACGGCTTATGTATCAGACTTCCATTACTATCATTAACATGAAGAGAATTACAGCCATGTGCCCTGTGGCCTCACTCAGCTCACTCCGTTGTTGCCCATGTCATTCACAAATGCCTAAAGCGTGCTTATCCTGGCTATAAGCCTCGGGATTAAGGACTAGTCGATAAAACAAGAGCGATAGAATGGAAGTATATCTTCAAAGCAGCAATCTGTGACCCATTTTTACTGTAAAAGAAAAAACTCCTTAAAAATAAATACATATACACATCTAAGCTTTTTCACAAACAGTATTAATCACTGTATCACAAGATGATTTATGCAGACTTGCTTCCAGGGACTCTACATGTGAGTTCCTTTAAACACGCGCAACTGTTTTCAGACTGAATCATAAACCAGATTACTTGGCACTTCAAATTATACATTAAAATCTTGTTTTAAGGTGAATATACAAATAAACTACACACACAGCAAAAAAAAAAAAAAAAGAACAACACAGGACAAAAAGGAATCAGAAACACTTGATCAATATCATAACTAAAGGACATCCCATCAGGAAACTACAACACTACTCATAGTCATACCTGCTTAAGAGGTTTTTCACTCTTTGAATGTGGACAAAACTGTAAGTGAATATATATTCTTTTGTAGAACATTATTTTAAATGAAACATTATTGACTGTATTGTGACTATTAACACCTAAGTTAGAAAAACAACTTATATATTATGATAAGTAGAGTAAATAGTGTACAGGTTAATAGATGTATTCTGGTCCTGACCATATTGTGTTTTAAGATATGCTGTTGTAGGGGCGCCTGAGTGGCTCAGTCTACCGAAATGTCCGTCACAGGTCATGACCTCACGGTCTGTAGGCTCGAGCCCTATGTCAGGCTCTGTGCTAACAGCTCAGAGCCTGGAGCCTGCTTCAGATTCTGGGTCTCTCTCTCTCTCTTCCCTACCCTGCTCTCATTCTGCCTTTCTCGCTCTCAAAAATAAATAGACATTAAAAAAAAAAAAAGATACGCTGTTCTAGAATGAAGTTGAAGAGGGAACTGATAGCACCATTATGATGAGTATATTTTCTTAAGGCTTTTTACAAATATCTAGATATGCTGTAAGTTATTCATCAATGGAAAAACAAACAAGCTACATTTACTCCATTAAATGATAAGTGTTTGCCGCTAATATTGAAATCTTACATTGCTCTAAGAGTTCCTGATCTTATCCATTTCCTATTACGTTTCCTTTTTTCATCCTTTTGGATGTATGAAACAAGATTAAACAAGTTGTATGATACAATATTACTTATTAGTGTGATGTTTTGTAGTTTTTCTTAAACAAAGTATATTTCCTTTCCCTTTAATTTGCCCCTTTGAAACTAGTGCTTGTGAACTTTTTATCTTAAACCAAAATATTTTGTCTCTATTAGATCTCTGAAATAGTTACAAACTTACTTCTCTTATAACAAGAAGTTTCAAAATCAGTTATATTATGCACTAGATCAATTTTTAAACTCCCTACAAACTGGTTAAGCTCTGCAATAGCTCCATCTATTATTCTATCTTATGGGTAGAACTCATAATTTGTAAGAAGAGGAAAATAACAATTATATCATTAAAACAGCAAAGTGTGGTGTGAATTGAAGATATTAGTAAAAATGGTGATGGTGAAAATATATATGAATATGGACATAGATATGGATATGATAGAGACTGAGATATAGAAAGAGAATTTTGGTTTCAATCATTACTTGATATAAAATAAAAGTACAACTTTATGCTATGTTTAAATTCTAAACTAAAATAAATGACACTGACTTCCAAAGTCAAACTAAAATATCAATTTTATCAACAAGTTAAAAAAAGAAATATCTCACTTCTTAGTTCAATAATTTTTATAGCTGCATTGATAAATTATTAAGTAAAAGACACAATTCAAGTTTCCAAATCATAAATTATAGTTTGATGTTCACATTGAAATTACTTGGAGAGAATACTAGAGGGAGTAGAGAAAACAATGGAGTTAGAGGCACCAAACTACAGAGGGCTCTCTTAGGAAGAGTCCCAGAGGGCGGTGAGACATTCATCTTGGAGGTTTTGGACTAGGAATGGTGAGGTAGTCCACAACTAAAATTATTTTCTAACATCTCATCTTATAAATATTTTTAAATGTAAGTAATTTATACATAACTGCTGTTATTTATTGCAGCATTTTAGGAACCTGGGATGTTACAGATGCTGTCTAGTTTAGAGAGTAGGAGAGTGTGTTAGCTTTGTAGTAACATATGAGGAGCAAATTGCTTGTCAATTTTTTATAATTTTTGTTATAACTTTTCCCCTCTCTTAAAAAACTGGCAGTTTGCATTGAGGTTTTCTCCAATTGAAAATAATTCTTGGGGTGCCTGGGTGGCTCAGTCGGTTAAGTATTCAACTCTTGATTTTGGCTCAGGTCATGATCTCATGGTTTGTGGGATCCAGCCCTGAGTCAGGTTCTGTGCTTAGTATGGAGCATGGTTGGAGTTCTCTCTCACTCTCCCTCTGCCCTTCTCCCCTGCTTGCGCTCTGGAAGGAAGGAAGAAGGGAGGGAGGGAGGAAGGGAGGGAGGGGGGGAGGAAGAGAAAAAGAAAGGAAGGAAGAAAGAGAGGAAGGAAGGAAAAGTAAATAATTCTTTGTGAAAATATCTATAATTAGAACCGGTGTTTAAATTGCAAAGCATTAATTAAATATGTAGCCTTGACAACTGCCTTAACTCCTCCCTGTCTAATTCTTGCTTTGACTTACTCAACATGCATTCCAACCCATCAATGTCCTGTCTCTCTAGGCAGGAAACTAAAAAAGTTACATTTCCCAGATTCCTTGCAACTATGGCTCTGGATGTGATTTAAATTTTTAAAGAGATCCATCTGCATGAGACTTAGATTCCAGAAGTAAATCATTAGAGAAGAGAGGCTTAAGCCTCAAGTTCCTCTTTTCCTTAGGTAGATCAAGTAGAAGACAATCATTGGACAGCAGTTTTCTGATTCCTAGTCTCCAGCCAAAGCAGTGGGATTCTAGAATCATCAATTCTTCTGGTTGTTACCTCACTCCAGGACTGACAAAAGTAGGGTGATTCTAGAATCAGTGACCAGATTTCTCAGATTGTGTTTGTAACAGATGGAATCTTCAGTGGGCTGGTCTTATGGTATTTTGCTGGAAGTGATTCTTAGGAGTCCAGGTTAATGACTGATCTTTCAGCCTTTTCCAGAGTTTTGTAAGTACCAATACCTGTATTAAATCCCTCTTTGCTTAAATTAGAAAGTAGGATCACCATTAACTTCAGTTGAACCCATACTAAACATTAACTCATGGAACTGTTAGGAGGATAAAATGTGGGTAATGAAATATAAAAGCAATTGAGAGGCCAGTACTTGACCATCAGTAAATGTTAGAAAAATTAGGAGAGACATCTTTTAATGAATATATTTTATTTATATAAGTATATATCTTTTATTATATTACATAAGAAAAATCTAAGATATTCTATATATTTTGTCAGATTTTTGAGTTAAATAAATTTTTGAGTGTCAGTAAGTTATCTTTATTTTTGACTTGTATAGTTTTGCTTCTCTTTATTTAAGTTCTTTGTTTCCACAAATACAAACATCACCAAGCCAATTGAAATTTGGACAATCAGTCTATATGGGTGATTGCTGGGGGTGTCAGTCATTGTTTTAGGTTGTCTAAAGATAAATTGAAAAGTGGTTTATTCTTGTAACTAATCATCATTGCTCCACTGTAATTCATTGATTTCACTGTATATATCCATACTAATATTTGTCCTTTAAATCTGGAATTGTTTCAAACAAATATTTAAAGTAATTTTATTTGCCTCTTCCTTGCATCCAACAAAGCAAGGAAAAATAGACTACAGAAAAACTTCCAATAATTGAAGGAAAATAAATAAATAGATGGCTGTTTATATAGTCTTATTTTTCAAAGATATAGAATGAAGAAAATGAAAACTAAAAGCCAATTGCTACATTATGCAAGAGATAAATAAATATACCATTATACATAGTATAATATTGTACAGTATAAACATGCACACACTCACATATATGAATGGCATATATATATATATGCACTTTGTGTGCATAAATTATGATCATATAAGGGACAGAAGTGAGTTAACTGTATCCTCATCTCATGCCACAATATTATCATCTATACAAGGTCTCTTTCTCAATTTACATTGCATGTTTTTCTTCACCATGGGTTTTTGTTCCCATTGCCTATTCCCATTGCTTCTACTGTGCTTGGTATATGTCTTTAATATGTATGTACCCTATTTTTAAATGATATTTACCTATGAATATAATTTTTCCAACCTTTTCATCCAACATTATAGTCGAATATTTTTGCTTGATGTTTATCTAGTTCCAAGTGCTAAATTCTACACATTATTCCATTTCAAATCATTTTTAGTTTTTCTGTTCATGGATACATAAGTGCCCTCAATTTCCTACTAACAGAGTCCTGCAGTAATGAATAGTGAGTGTCATTTGGGCATCAGTCGTGGGATTGCAGTGTCAGAGGAAACACACAGTTATAATTCCAGTAAGGATTGGTAGTTAGCTTTCCATAGTAGCTCTTCCAGCCGACACTCCCCTCGCCAAGATAAATCTGCTCTTAATTTTCTAGTCTTTTCAACAACTTGGTGCAGTCTGATGCATATAACATGATAGCTAGTAAGAAAATACATAATCTTATCTATGCAAACCAGAGCATTTTAATAGTTAAGAAGAGATAATGATAACTGCAAAGAGAAATAAATCATAAAGAGATTATGCTAGGCAAACCAGGACATTTACCCTGTGACACTGATGTTTTAAATATTTGTATTTACTTATTGGTAAAGTTGAACACCTCCTCATAAACACTTTAGCCAGCACATTAATTCCTCTAATAAGTACTTATCTCCTTTGAATTTTTTTCACCTAATTTCTGGTCTTTTTCTTGTTAATGGGCAGAGTTTACTGTTTATCTTAGGTTCTAATCTCTCAGTATTAGTCATCTTCTCCCAGCCTGTAATTCACCTTCTTGCATTCTGTATTGTTTCCTTCACTGAACAGAAATGCGAATAAATACATTTCATTCACTGGGGACTTTGGCAATACTTCATCACATCATAGTAACAAAAATAGTCTCTCTTATTTTTAGAATAAGTACTATACTTTACGTTTCACACTGAGGTCTTTGATCCACCTAGTACTCATTTATATATAGATCTGAGTTCCAGGTAAGCTTTATTTTTCTACATATTTAAGCCAGTTTCTCATTCTCACCACCTAAATAATCTGTCCTTTTCCCCAAAATTTGTTAAACCATGACAACCATACACCAAGTTCCCCTGTGTTCATGGAACACTTTTTTTTTCTGAACTGTTTTGTTACATTGTTAGTTGGGTGTTTTTTTTTTTTTTTTTGTCATATGCACATATCATGAGGTTTTGATTGTTGTATCTTTACAGCGTGTCTTGACTGATAAAGGAGACAAGTCTTTTGTGTTTAGAACTCACTTAGCTATCAGTGGGCAATAACACAGGCTAGGGAAGCTGGCATCTATATTGAGAATCCCAGGTCAGAGCATCTGTCCCAGTGATAATAAGCATTAAAAAATTTACTTCTAACAATATCTCATGTTTCCCATGCCAAACACACTCCAGTTTCCTCCTTATGAAGCAAACTTTAGGAAAAAATTGGCATTCCATGTTGTTTATAGAGAAAAAATATATTTTTGATTGGTACAAGCATTCTGGGCTTCTTGGCAGTCAAATCTCTTTGCAAATTAATATATTGATATACTAGGTTAGTTTGCCATATGACTTCTTTACAGCAAATCTTATCATTAGACATAAAAACATCAAGTTTCTAGATCTTAAAATAATGTGATATATTTCTTGTAAAGATAGCTGCCATAATTACCTTTCTCAGTGTATACACGCACCTTTAATGTGGTTTTATACTCTCCCATTGTTGGTGATGTTTATTTACCATTCCTTTGAATCAGGGCTGGCTTTCTAACTTGCCGTTTCCAGTATCATCTTAGAATCCTCAGTTAATTATTTGAAGAAGCTGGGGCCAGCCTGATGCTGAAGGATGAGAGAGACCACAACACAGCATGCAATCAGCAGCAAACTAAGACATGAATCGGGCTGTCTTAGACCATACAGCTCCAGCTAAGCTCTTTGTTGACCAAAGCCATGATCCCAGTGAGACCAGAAGACCACTTAGCAAAACACAGCCCAAATTTCTGATCCACAGAATTAGGGTAAATAAAATGATTGTGTTAAGCAAAGTTTGGAAAACCACCACCACAGGCCAAATCCAGCTTTTGACTTCTTTATGTATGGGACTTCAACCTAAGAATCAGTCATTTTTATATTTTTAAGAGATAAACAACAATAATAACAACATGCAAAAGCAACCTTATGTGGTCCATACAGTGTAAGATATTTGCTCTCTGGCCTTTTATACCATTTTAAACCACTGTGTTTAGGTCATTTCTATGCAGAAATATATAAAGTGCATGTCAAAGCTTGAAACTTGCTTGTCAAACCAATCAAAGTGGTTCTTTGGCTCTTTGGTAGAACTAAATTTAAAAGAAATTCTGCATGCATTGAAGGTAATTTTATTCCTCTCACTCAAACTGCATGCATAAATATTCATATATATCACTTATAATGAAACTATCAGGATCATGTATGGATATAAAACATTTTATAAATTATAAGGTACCATAAAATATAAGGTGTGATGGCTGATTTTGAGAATAAAGAGGCAAATGATGACTAGCTTCTGGAACATAGTGGCCTCTGTAGCAAAAGTAGTTTAATTAGCAGATAAGTTAGCATTAGCCTTATCAAAACATGAGAAAATAAATCTACCAAGAAAAACATAAATTTCATTTCAAGACATATTTTAATGCTTTAGTTTTTCACTGATTTTCTACTTTTTAATGCATAGTCAAGAATTAATTAAAGCAGACTTGCATATATGAGCTACATAGATATACACGTTGAATCATTAATTTTGCATAATTTAGTCAATGTTGGGTGATTATGCAATTTTTCTATAAACAACATTTTAGCCTTACATGAATATAGATAGGTGATGATAAATAGATTGATAGATGAATATTTGGTAGAGAAATTTAGTTATTCTTTGGTCATCATAATTTTCATAAAACTAGTATACTCCTTAAGATATTAGTAATTGCCTGGATTCCCAGGCATATACTTTGTAATTATGTAGCCCTGAGTTGTTACCTAAAGAATTCAGTCGTTTATCTGAAGAAATGTATATTAAATAAGTATTTCCAGCATTATGAAATATACATTTTTTACTATAAATTCCTTGCAATACAAATTCTGCTATGCAAATTAATATGTTCTAATATCTCTGTTCCATAAAAATTAAAAATACTAGGCATGATATTATGTCATAATATGAGGCTCCTTCCAATCTCTGCCATTCTTAGCTGTTGCCCTTGTTTAAATGATAGAAGATGGTTCACCACCAGTGGTGTTCCCACATGTGGCTTCAAGGAGGGTTAGAAAAAAATAACCTTTATGGGAGGCTATAAGTTTAGTTTTAAAATGTTATTATCTTAAGAGAAGTAGAGAATGGATCTTAAGTAGACTGAACACGTATCCAAGTTTGCTGTAAATTCAGGTAAAAATATAGCCATTCTTCTGGAATGCCTTCAGATTTAAGTCCCTTCACTGTTAGAGAACTTCCAATTTGGAAAATAAATTATATGGTTACCATAATGGTGGGGGGGTGGGGAGTAGCAACCTCCCCTACAAACTATATTATTTTTATAAATGCTTTCCTTAGGGGATGCCTGGGTGGTTCAGTTGGTTAAGTGGCAGACTCTTGATTTTGGTTCAGGTCATGATCTCATGGTTCGTAGGATCAAGCCCTGCACTGGGCTCTGTGCTGTCAGCCCAGAGCTTGCTTGGGATTCTCTCTCTTCCTCTCTCTGCCCCTCCCCCTGCTTGCACATTTGCATGTTCTTTCTCTCAAATAAACAACTTTTAAAAATGCTCTCCTTGTACCAGTAACAGTAAATCTTCGATTCATGCCTACTTACTATGGTAAGTAGTTTCAGTTGCCAATTGTCTTTCTTCATTACCTATATTTATATATTACTTTGTTTCTCAGATATAAAGTCAACTTCTTTGTCTACTATGATAATTCAGATTTGATCCTATTGTTGTATTCTGCATGACTATCAGATAATTTATACTGATGCAAATATTCTTTCCATTGATAATAAACTAATTACGGATAGTTGCAGAACAAAAACTCTCATTACCATTTCTCTTAGTAACATCATTGAAATATTCACATTCACATTTTACCATGGCAAATAAGGTTCCTATATGCATTGCTTTAGAAATCAATAGAATATCATGGCAGATGGTTGCATGAGTCACCCTATATCCCTATCAAACACAACCTGTCTTTTAAAAAACCCACACATTTTATTGGTGTGTAGAAAAGAGGGATTTCTATGTGTAGGTTTTACTACAAAATCAAGAGAAACTTTATAACTTTTTGAATGTATATTACTTAATTAACAACACTGTAATTCACAGCATTTTTATTTTCCTTTTTGTTCCTTCCAAAGTATTATTGTTTAAGTGAACCCACATTTTTCATACAACTCTTTCACATAAAGTTGATCATGTGCTGTGAGCTTCAAGTAATTTTTAGCAAACAACTCTCTCATCAAAACATCATGGGTCATAAGATTTCTGATTCATTCTGCATAAGTATATTATTTCATATATGTTTTCCTGAGACTTAAGAGTATTATTTTTGTCGGTCTGTATTTTTGAAGACTTTTGTTAAAAATCATCTTCCAAGGACCACTAATGAATGCTACTGATGGATATTGCTTTGTACAGATAAGATAATGTGTCTTGTATCTATGTGTCCTTTCTAATGCACTCAACAAATCAGGCTCATAGCAGTTGTATAAAGTATTTTTTTTTAATTAGAAAGGATAGTACATAGGAAAATGTGATTATACACAGGAATGATCATACATAGGAATGGCACATTAAGAGAATGTATTGAATCTTGGTTGTTTTATTTTGGAGAATGAGTTTGTCTGTTTGCTTTATTTTGATTCTGTGTTATTTTCATTATGCCCAGTTTAGGTGTTCAGAAACCCTATGTCCTAATTCTGTGCTGTAAATCCCAGAGTATTTTTGTCTCCTCCGTTTTGTCTTGCTCCATTTCCATTCAATATAGACCTCTAAAGCTGTGTTCCAATTCTGATATGAAATGCAAATACCTAAAACAATTTTGTATCCCTTGCAAAGTTCTGTGCAACCTCAGCATTGTGTTCTGAGAGTCGTGTAGTCTCCACTGCAAACTGTTTCTGCTTCTGTGCCTACAGAATCTATGAAGCTGAGAAAAACTAGCACAGAGAACATGAGGGATTCATGGTTACTATGTGACTCCAGTTAGATACCTAGGAAAATAACTTGCATAAACAATTAACAAGACTAGAAATATTGTGTTCTGTGACTAATGTAACACACTGTAAGTGCCATCCATTTCAGACTTAGGGATAGGTATGTAACAGAATAATTAGTTATATCCTTTGGTCCAGGGAATAATTAAGTAAATCATTTACCAATTATATTTATTTTAGATTTAGAACTATATCCCTATCTCTGAAAATAAGTTTTTAGTAACATTCCTTATGATTATAAATGACTTTGAGTATTAAATATTTTACATAATTACTCTTTGCCTCAGCAGAGTTTCACAATTAAACACATTGTTATGAATAATTTTATATGTGCTACTGGACATTAGCAATCAATAAAGCGGATACTCTACCATCTTCAGAATGTTTATAGCCCTGTAGGGAAGATCTAAGATAATGTAATGAGATTCTAACCAGGTATAGGAGTCCTTGAGGAAAGAATGCTTACAGTGGAATAGTTTAGCCTGACAATGGGGTGGGACATGCTCAAAGGATGGAAGGTCATATGTAAAAACTATTTCAGCATAAGGCACTTTTGCAAGAGAAACTGATCTGTATAGGCAGGTTTAGCTGGCTGTTATGATATCTGGTGGTTATACGGGGGTTGTGATACATTGCTTTATTTCAAACATTTTTCCCTTAAGGGAAAAAAATTAAATGTAAAATTTTCAGTATATATATCAAATTGTAGTGGAAAAGTGTCTATAGGATGAATTTATTCCATATTAAGCATTTAGGTTTTAGTGCTTGAGCATATATGTATATGTGTGTATATGCATATATGATTTCAAATGTTTTTAAGTAATAAAATACTTAGAAATTTCTTAATGTGCTACATATTAGCCATGTACCATATGTAGACTAAATTTTAATCCTCTACTTTCCAAAAAAATTACTGTTCATAAAATTTTCTTAGTTCCTAATGAATTCTTTGTGCTATTTGCAACATGTCTGTAAGTTTAGGGAGAAACATATCTTGTAAGTTAAAAAATAAATGCTTTCCTAATTATTGATATCCTATGCAGCTTGGACCTAAATCTAATTGACAGTTACTTAATGATGTGAATTTTCTTCTTTAATAAAGTGCTTATTTAGAAACTGTTCTAGATAGTCTTTATGAAAAAAAAGTCATATTTTGTAAAGCAACAGTGACATCCAGTGACAACTGAGATTTATTCAGACTATTTTTTAGATTTGCTATACAAGTAGAAGAAAAGTGTTATTGAATATTAAACTACATACTCTTTTCTATTTGTTTTAAATGTTCTAAGAATATATCTGAATAACAAATCGTTGAGTGAAAATATAAACCAGTCGATCAATTAGAGAATGAAAAAATAAGCCATGGATTGGGAGAAAATATTTGCAAAGCATGGCTTAAAAAGGATAGTACCCAAAATATACAAAGAACTCTTCAAATGCAATGTCATATATAATTGCAAGTTAAAGCAACAATATATCACTACACACCTGTTAGAATGGCTAAAATTAAATAAAAACACAGTTTATAACAAATGCTGGTAAGTATGTAGAGCAACAGGAATGCTCATTCATTGCTGGTGGGAATACAAAATGTTACAGCCATCTGCTGGCAAAGTCTGGCAGTTTCTTACAAAGCTAAAAATGGTCTTATCATTTGGTCCAGCAATTGTGCTCCTTAGTATTTACTGATATAAACTAAAAATGTATGGCCATACAAAAACCTACACACAAATATTTATAGCAGCCTTATTTATAATCACCACAAACTGGAAGCAACCAAAATTTCTTTCAGTAGGTGAGTGGAGAAACAATTGTGGTACACCCACACAACAGAGTATTATTTAGCCATAAAAAGAAATGAGCTATCATGCCACAAGAAGGCATGAAGCAAGTTAAATGCAGATTTTCAAGAAAGTGAAGCTAGTCTAAAAAGACTATGTAGTGTATAATTCTAGTTATATGACATTCTGGAAAAGACAAAGCTATAGAGAAATTAAGATACTTAGTGGTTATCAGAAGAGAAGGATGAATACACGAAGCACAGAGGATTCTTAGGGCAGTGAAACTATTCTAAAGATTCTGTATGATACTATAAAGGTGAACACATGACACCATGCATGTATTAAAACTCATAGAACTGTACAATACAGTTGTGAGCCTCAATGTAACCTACAGACTTTAGTTAATAATAATATATCAATATTAATTCATCAATTGTAACAAATGTGCCACACTAATGAATGAAGTTAATAATAATGGGGTAATATGAAACTGCTTGTGCAGGGTGTATGGAACTCTGTACTATCTTCTCATTTATTAATGTAAATCTAAACTGTCCTAAAAAGCAGAGTCTGTTAATTAAAAAAGAGTCAAGCAAACCACAATCATTTACAATATTAATCTCTTGCACTGAATGAATGTCTTCCACTGAGTGGTGAATCATTACCAAGATGTTAAATAGCATTATTCATCATTCTTATTGAATATGTGGAAAAGCGAATATCAGTGAAATGGTGAATGTGTAGATATATTACAAACTTGCAAAAATTAAATTGGGATATTGTGTGTGTTTGGGATGTGGAGGACTTCATAGTCATGCTACTTTGTTCTGTCCTTGGCATTGAGTAATTCAATATTTTCATTGTAATTTATCATTTATATTTGTATTTTATTATTTTTTAATGTCTATTTTTTGAGAGAGCGAGCAAGAGAGCAAGAGTGAGAGTGTGGGGCGGCACAAAGAGAGGGGGAGACACATAACCAACCTGAGCCATCCAGGTGCTGCTGGGTTTTCTTTTTTAACGTGTATGTGTAGTTGCTTATTTGGTGTCCTAATTGTGAACAAAACTTATATTTCTAATCCCTTTCTGATTCTGGTGTTATTTCATGCTATGGGAAATTATATTTCTAATTAATGTATTTAGAAAATTAATAGTGCTAAGTGAATTATTCTAGAGTTTCCTAATGTGTTATAATATCATGGTTATGATAAATATGTAAAATGACATAAGAAACATTCCATTTTTCTATGACCTAGAATATTTTACAATTACATAAAGCTTTAATGGTTTGTTCACAAAGCTTTATGTTTAGATAGAGCTCAGTTTTAAATAATAAGAGCTTTGTGTGTGTAAAACACTGAAATAATATGTTTTAGTTGGTGAAAATTTTATCCCATATGTGGAAGTTTTTGCTAAATATAAATATCTTTAAAACTAAAATGTACTCCTCTTTTTGACTTTTAATTGATTATTGGGAAATATAGAAGAAATCAAGAAAATAAAACATTATATCAGAAAGTGTAGCAGTTACTGAAATTGTTTTGCAGAACTTCCATTTGTATTAAAATTCACATATTATTGGGGGCACCTGGGTTGCTCAGTTGGTTAAGCGTCTGAGTAGGGGTCAGGTGATGATCTCACGGTTTTGTAGGCTGGAGTCCTGCATGATGCTCTGTTTGGATGCTCTCCCTCTCTCTCTGCCCTCTCCCACTTGCTCACTCATGCATGTTTTCCAATAACAGCAGTCAATTATATTGTTCTAATAAAGTCAATGCATTATGACAATTTTATGAAATAAAATGGCTGTAGAAAGGGTGACGAAAAGTTTCCAGATGGGATAATAGCTGTCATCTGGAGTACCTGGCAAATGAAAATGTGCAAACTCTCTGAAAAGATATATAACCCAAGACAGGATTCTCACAGATAATCTCACTGTGAAGCCGAAAACATTTTGAAAGTTATTTGTATCGGAAATAACCACCAGCAACCACATAGCCAACAGGATGACTAGAGTCCCCAAGATGTCAAAAAAATAAAAATATGAAAGGAAAAAAAGGCCAGAAAGTATGTATAAAATCATTAAATAAAAAACAAAAAACAAAAAGCATAAAACAAAAAACACCAAATCATGAAAAAGGCAGAGTTGAAATAAAAATAAAATTAAAATTAAAATACAAGCACTAAAATTAAAAATTTATTGTATCAGGATGCCTGGTTGGCTCAGTCAGTTAAGCATCTAACTTTGGCTCAGGTCATGATCTTGCAGTTCGCTGGTTTGAGCCTCTCATGGGGCCCTGTGCTGACAGCTCAGAGCCTGGAGCTTGGTTCAAATTCTGCCCCTCCTCTCACGCCCTGTCTCTCTCTCTCTCTCTCTCTCAAAAATAAATAAACATTAAAAATTTAAATTAAAAATAATAATTATTGAATCAGCCAAACAACAGATTAGATGCAGAAAGAATTAATGAATTGAATGTGAGACCTTGAGATATAGCCCAGAATGCAGCACAGGGAGAAAAATAACCTTTTCTTCCAATTTCATTGCAAAACTAAAAACCAATGGAGGAGAACTTCCAAATATACCTACCATCCTCTCTGCCCATTTATGCCACTGGACCCACGTACTCTCCAGCATCAGCTACATAATTTGGGGAGCCTAGTAGCAAAAGGAAACTGTGGATAAGTTGATTGGAAGCTCAGATGGTGATAGAAAAAAAAAAGAAAAGAAAAGAAAAAGAAAAAGACAGTGATACCAGAGGATTAAACTCAGCACGGAAGCCTTCTTAGTGCAGTGCCCTGCATGACTGTAACAGTAGCCTTGCCATGAACCCAGCCTTTAACTCAGCCTTTACTTCTGCCTTTCTTGATGAGCTGCTTGTCTCTGAGTGAAGCCCAGTACATCTCCCAGGTCACTAAATTCCAACTCCTCTTAGTCATTCAAGCTTACTCTTCCCAAATGAATTTATTAATTCAACCAGTCAACAGTAACTGTTTTCAAAGAAATTGGCACACCAATATTAAACTTCATATGGGAGATGTAAAAGGTAAAAAAAAATAGCTGAAAGAACTTTGAAATGTTTGGAACAGAAGATGAAAATAAAGATTTCAGGCTAAAGATTTAAAAGTAAAATTTTAGAAGAAAATGTAGAATAATATATTCATCATGTAATGATATGCAGAATTTTTAAAAATATTATTTTAAAAGCACAAACCATTAAGGAAAAGGTTTATATATTTACCTGCCTCAATATTAATCCTTATGTGACAAAAACACAAACACAAACAAAAACCACCCGCTCTAAGCAAACCAGAAACACAACATACATGTTTGGAGAAGGCACCTCTAACTCATATAACCAGTAAAAATATTTCCCAAACTATATTTATGAAATATTTCTTATTTAAATAAAAATAAAACAGAACAGAAAGCCTAGTATTTAAAGAGTCAAAGGATATGAATAGGCATTTCTCAGATGAATAAACCAATAAATATAAACATTTCCTTACAAGAAATCTAAGAAGTAAAAACAAAATCAACAGTAAGATGGCATTTCTTAAATATCAGTATATCAGAAATTTAAAATTCTGACAACACATTTTGGCAAGCAGGTGGAGAAATAAGTAGTCTTATATAGTGCTGTGAGATCAATATAGCAAAACTCTGCATAACTGAAAACCTGCTTATTTTACAATGCAGCAATTCCACTTTCACATATCTATCCAGAACATACACTTAGATCCCTACAAGGTGCCATGTGTAAGAATGTTCAC
The DNA here is from genome assembly GCF_008692635.1 of Crocuta crocuta. NCBI lineage: Eukaryota > Metazoa > Chordata > Mammalia > Carnivora > Hyaenidae > Crocuta > Crocuta crocuta. Next base: position 5,997,910 of record NW_027532605.1, read on the forward strand.
TGAAGCAAAAACAAGTGAAAGCAAGCTAATCAAACTAACTGCCCCTAAGTATAGAAATGAAAAAAAGACTGCCTTTTTAAAAAATAAGTAGAATACTAAACCATTGTAAAAGTGAAAGAAGTAGATCTATAAATGTAAATACATATATATTTCAGAAATGTAATTATGTGTGAAAAAAACGGTAGTTGCAAAAGAAGTAGAGTAATATACTATTTATGTTTTTTTTTTTTTTAAACACTTGGGGGCAGCGGGGCTGTGGTGCCTGCCTGGCCCAGTCAGAAAAGCATGAGACTCTTGATCTTGGGGTTGTGAGTTCAAGCTTCATGCTGGGTAGGGAGATTACTTTTAAAAAAATCTTTAAAAAAATTGGATGAATTATTTGTGTAAAAATCATACATAGTAATATACAACATCATAAATGAAAAATATTTACCCCAGCTTCATGATATTGAGTACTTCTTAAGAGGAAGAGAGACTGTGGAGTGGACTGGAAAATGAACTTGGGTCCTTATTGATTATGAGTGGTAAATGCTGTCCACAAAACATGAATAGAACAAGCATCAGGAGAAATGTTTCAATATGGAAAACAGCCCCCTAACCCATGTGCCATAAAAGAATGTTAATACTCACTGAAGATTATTTCCATGCTTAGTGACATGTAAATAATGAAGCCTGAAATGTTACACTAAATCAAATGCATATCAGTTGTGATCCACTTTTATGAAAGGAAAGGTACACTCCCTGACTTTAAGGTAAAGATGAAAAATCTAGATTGATCTTGTCACTTATGCATTTCATTACTTAACTTTTTGTGAGAGGATGAAAACCAAATTTTGTCATACTTTCATTGTTTACTCTATGGTTTTAATGAATGTCACCTGGATTCTGAATGACTTCAATGTCAAAAGAGGAAAAATGACTATTGTCAGAAGAGTGGAAATAAATACTCTTCTCAGTCCAGATGAGTTTTTCAAAGGTGCCCCACTTTCTAAACTTTCAAATGAATAACTAATATATGGATCTGACACAATCCTAATAGAACTCAGGAAAAAAAATCATGCCATGAAAATACTGTCTCCAGAATTGGTTTTGCTTTTTTTTTGTTTAATTTTTTAATGTTTTATTTATTTCCGAGAGAGAGACAGAGAGACAGAGAGAGAGAGAATGAGCGAGCGAGCAGGGGAAGGTCAGTGAGAGAGGGAGATACAGAATCTGAAACGGGCTCCAGGCTCTGAGCTGGCTGTCAGCACAGAGCCCAACGTAGGGCTCAAACCCACGAACCATGAGATCATGACCTGAGCTGAAGTCAGATGCTTAACCGACTGAGCCACCCAGGCGCCCCTGGTTTTGCTTTAATGGAACTGAATTTACAAGTACAGTACTTCTAATTGGCTTTGCTTTTCTGTGCATGCAAAATGGACAACACCTGTTTATCACTATGTTTCCATGGGGATATAGAGGTTGTGGTTTTATGATTGCTCATTACATGTTAAGGTACCAATTAGTCAACCTTATTCTGCTTACTTACTAGAATACCTCTCTAGCTTGAAACAAAACTTAATTTAAATTTATCTTTTCCTTGTTCCTTCTTCCTATTCTATTCATTAAATTTTGAGAACGCTATTGCCTGCACTGACATTTTTCTATTACTCTTCTGCTTCCTTTTGCCCCTCAAACATTTTCCCCAAAGTCAGAACTTTTCTTCAAGTCTTCTGATAAATCCCTTTGCAATTATGACTTTGTCCTACCAAAACTACATGGTTAATTCAGTCAACATTTGTCAACAGGAAAATTGAGAGAGTTTGTGCCATTACATGGCCAAAAGCTATGTCATATGCCTGAATATTTCCCCTGGCCCCTTTGATCAAAAATGCACTAAAATATAAGTTTCAAGAGAGCATTTGATTTGCTCACTGCTATAGTCCCAGTAGTGGCATGTAATAGGTGGTCAATAAATAGCTGATAAATGGATTATTCAGAAACATCTCTGTTTATATTACGGTGAAGTAGAAAGCAACAAGGCATTAATGATCACCATATGTTAAATATTAAATGTTATTAATCAACTTAGTTATTAATATCTTAGCAACTTAGCATAAGATATTTTCTATCCTACTTAGACAAAGATACTTCTTAAAGATAAAATTGTAAGATATGTTATAAAGCTGTAATTTTTATAGGGCTGAAAGTTGGCAAAATACCATGGCATATCAACTGAATTTGTACTGTGCATATTTGGGTATTCGGTTAGTTGGCCAGTGATGCTTTGGATGAATAACAAACTAATACACATCCATAAGTATTTATATATTTATTCAATACCACTGATCTTTCTTGCCTTCATTTCACCAAAATTAATAATTATGTTCTAATCAACATATTGGCAGTTTTGCTCTACTTTAAGTATATTCAATTTCAAATATTTTGTCAAATGTAACTTAAATCTAAACATTTAAAACTTTATATTTTCAAAAAGATTTTTCTTCTAGAGCATTGAATATTATTTATTAAAATAAATGTACAAAGTGAAAAATTTTCATAAATATCAAAATGTAAAATAACAATTTGCGGGACTGAAATTTTAATAGGATTTTTTGAAAATATGACAATCTCACTAAATGTTTAAAAGTAAATTAATTGTCAGCAGTTCTGGTTTTTAGAGTTAATCTAGTTGCCAATGAAAATATTATTATTATACTTCACATTACATACAGACCTACATAATAACAAATTTCATACTTATATGAATTATTTAACATACCAGACACTTCCTCACACTCCATGTGCAACTGGGCATACCCCACAAATCTGTGTGTTCCTCCAGAAACGGGTGCTGGAATCAAATGAGAGGCCGGAGAAGCCAGTACTACTGTGAAAATAATACATTCTGAGATCTATTCCATTCTTGCTACCTGAAAGAATGGATTTGACAAAGTAATTATTTTTGATTTTGTATCTTAGCTGAGAACACCTACCATTAAAATCATCTCTGTGTGCAGGAGCAGAAAAATGGGATAGCTTACAATTGGAGAAGTCAGCAGATAATACCTTGACTAAATGATCAACGTGAACATCCATCATCAGTAATGAGACAAACCAAATCACTTGCCCCCGATGGAATGAAATGAGAAAAAAACAGCCTCACTTATGTAATAGTCCAAGAAGAAATGCATAACCTAAATTAATTATGGGGAAATATGAGGCAAAACTAATTAAGGACATTCTAAACTTGCCTGTAAATCTCGAAGTGTCAATAAAAAGCCATGGTATGAAAGATGCCTTATATCTTCAATTATGTGCTCATATGAAATTAACTCTAAGATATATGTTTAAAATTTTTTTAAAAAGTTGGAGAACTGTACCTCAATTTTGATAAAAAAGTTATATACATATATAATTTTTAGAATGACAAAGAAACAATTAATAGTGGCCACCTCTGGAAGTGGAATCAGGTGGAGAGAGAAAGATATTTATTTTCTACTTCTACTCCCACTTTTCTATACTGTATGATTTATTTTGAAACTTAACCGACATTTATTTTTTTTAATTTTTAATAATTTTTAAAATTTCTATGACTATTGTAAGTTTGTTTTTGAGTCAGAAAATGGAAACTATTATCAGGGAAAAAATATATTGTTTTCAATTTAGTCAGCACAAGACTGATCATGGGTCATGGTACCTGAGGTGTCATTCTGTCCTTAATCATTAACTAGCTATGGCTGTTAGGCAGAGCACTTCAATTCTTGTAGATTTACTCATCTTTATAGATGAGATTTATAGGTGAAATTTCTTGTAATTATAACCTTAAATACTCTTAAGAATATATTAAGACACTTGGGGCGCCTGGGTGGCTTAGTCGGTTAAGCGTCCGACTTTCACTTAGGTCATGATCTCGCGGTTCGTGGGTTCGAGCCCCGCGTCGGGCTCTGTGCTGACTGCCAGCTCAGAGCCTGGAGCCTGTTTCAGTCTGCGACTCCCTCTCTCTCTGACCCNATATTTACCTGCCTCAATATTAATCCTTATGTGACAAAAACACAAACACAAACAAAAACCACCCGCTCTAAGCAAACCAGAAACACAACATACATGTTTGGAGAAGGCACCTCTAACTCATATAACCAGTAAAAATATTTCCCAAACTATATTTATGAAATATTTCTTATTTAAATAAAAATAAAACAGAACAGAAAGCCTAGTATTTAAAGAGTCAAAGGATATGAATAGGCATTTCTCAGATGAATAAACCAATAAATATAAACATTTCCTTACAAGAAATCTAAGAAGTAAAAACAAAATCAACAGTAAGATGGCATTTCTTAAATATCAGTATATCAGAAATTTAAAATTCTGACAACACTTTTTGGCAAGCAGGTGGAGAAATAAGTAGTCTTATATAGTGCTGTGAGATCAATATAGCAAAACTCTGCATAACTGAAAACCTGCTTATTTTACAATGCAGCAATTCCACTTTCACATATCTATCCAGAACATACACTTAGATCCCTACAAGGTGCCATGTGTAAGAATGTTCACTGAAGCAAAAACAAGTGAAAGCAAGCTAATCAAACTAACTGCCCCTAAGTATAGAAATGAAAAAAAGACTGCCTTTTTAAAAAATAAGTAGAATACTAAACCATTGTAAAAGTGAAAGAAGTAGATCTATAAATGTAAATACATATATATTTCAGAAATGTAATTATGTGTGAAAAAAACGGTAGTTGCAAAAGAAGTAGAGTAATATACTATTTATGTTTTTTTTTTTTTTAAACACTTGGGGGCAGCGGGGCTGTGGTGCCTGCCTGGCCCAGTCAGAAAAGCATGAGACTCTTGATCTTGGGGTTGTGAGTTCAAGCTTCATGCTGGGTAGGGAGATTACTTTTAAAAAAATCTTTAAAAAAATTGGATGAATTATTTGTGTAAAAATCATACATAGTAATATACAACATCATAAATGAAAAATATTTACCCCAGCTTCATGATATTGAGTACTTCTTAAGAGGAAGAGAGACTGTGGAGTGGACTGGAAAATGAACTTGGGTCCTTATTGATTATGAGTGGTAAATGCTGTCCACAAAACATGAATAGAACAAGCATCAGGAGAAATGTTTCAATATGGAAAACAGCCCCCTAACCCATGTGCCATAAAAGAATGTTAATACTCACTGAAGATTATTTCCATGCTTAGTGACATGTAAATAATGAAGCCTGAAATGTTACACTAAATCAAATGCATATCAGTTGTGATCCACTTTTATGAAAGGAAAGGTACACTCCCTGACTTTAAGGTAAAGATGAAAAATCTAGATTGATCTTGTCACTTATGCATTTCATTACTTAACTTTTTGTGAGAGGATGAAAACCAAATTTTGTCATACTTTCATTGTTTACTCTATGGTTTTAATGAATGTCACCTGGATTCTGAATGACTTCAATGTCAAAAGAGGAAAAATGACTATTGTCAGAAGAGTGGAAATAAATACTCTTCTCAGTCCAGATGAGTTTTTCAAAGGTGCCCCACTTTCTAAACTTTCAAATGAATAACTAATATATGGATCTGACACAATCCTAATAGAACTCAGGAAAAAAAATCATGCCATGAAAATACTGTCTCCAGAATTGGTTTTGCTTTTTTTTTGTTTAATTTTTTAATGTTTTATTTATTTCCGAGAGAGAGACAGAGAGACAGAGAGAGAGAGAATGAGCGAGCAAGCAGGGGAAGGTCAGTGAGAGAGGGAGATACAGAATCTGAAACGGGCTCCAGGCTCTGAGCTGGCTGTCAGCACAGAGCCCAACGTAGGGCTCAAACCCACGAACCATGAGATCATGACCTGAGCTGAAGTCAGATGCTTAACCGACTGAGCCACCCAGGCGCCCCTGGTTTTGCTTTAATGGAACTGAATTTACAAGTACAGTACTTCTAATTGGCTTTGCTTTTCTGTGCATGCAAAATGGACAACACCTGTTTATCACTATGTTTCCATGGGGATATAGAGGTTGTGGTTTTATGATTGCTCATTACATGTTAAGGTACCAATTAGTCAACCTTATTCTGCTTACTTACTAGAATACCTCTCTAGCTTGAAACAAAACTTAATTTAAATTTATCTTTTCCTTGTTCCTTCTTCCTATTCTATTCATTAAATTTTGAGAACGCTATTGCCTGCACTGACATTTTTCTATTACTCTTCTGCTTCCTTTTGCCCCTCAAACATTTTCCCCAAAGTCAGAACTTTTCTTCAAGTCTTCTGATAAATCCCTTTGCAATTATGACTTTGTCCTACCAAAACTACATGGTTAATTCAGTCAACATTTGTCAACAGGAAAATTGAGAGAGTTTGTGCCATTACATGGCCAAAAGCTATGTCATATGCCTGAATATTTCCCCTGGCCCCTTTGATCAAAAATGCACTAAAATATAAGTTTCAAGAGAGCATTTGATTTGCTCACTGCTATAGTCCCAGTAGTGGCATGTAATAGGTGGTCAATAAATAGCTGATAAATGGATTATTCAGAAACATCTCTGTTTATATTACGGTGAAGTAGAAAGCAACAAGGCATTAATGATCACCATATGTTAAATATTAAATGTTATTAATCAACTTAGTTATTAATATCTTAGCAACTTAGCATAAGATATTTTCTATCCTACTTAGACAAAGATACTTCTTAAAGATAAAATTGTAAGATATGTTATAAAGCTGTAATTTTTATAGGGCTGAAAGTTGGCAAAATACCATGGCATATCAACTGAATTTGTACTGTGCATATTTGGGTATTCGGTTAGTTGGCCAGTGATGCTTTGGATGAATAACAAACTAATACACATCCATAAGTATTTATATATTTATTCAATACCACTGATCTTTCTTGCCTTCATTTCACCAAAATTAATAATTATGTTCTAATCAACATATTGGCAGTTTTGCTCTACTTTAAGTATATTCAATTTCAAATATTTTGTCAAATGTAACTTAAATCTAAACATTTAAAACTTTATATTTTCAAAAAGATTTTTCTTCTAGAGCATTGAATATTATTTATTAAAATAAATGTACAAAGTGAAAAATTTTCATAAATATCAAAATGTAAAATAACAATTTGCGGGACTGAAATTTTAATAGGATTTTTTGAAAATATGACAATCTCACTAAATGTTTAAAAGTAAATTAATTGTCAGCAGTTCTGGTTTTTAGAGTTAATCTAGTTGCCAATGAAAATATTATTATTATACTTCACATTACATACAGACCTACATAATAACAAATTTCATACTTATATGAATTATTTAACATACCAGACACTTCCTCACACTCCATGTGCAACTGGGCATACCCCACAAATCTGTGTGTTCCTCCAGAAACGGGTGCTGGAATCAAATGAGAGGCCGGAGAAGCCAGTACTACTGTGAAAATAATACATTCTGAGATCTATTCCATTCTTGCTACCTGAAAGAATGGATTTGACAAAGTAATTATTTTTGATTTTGTATCTTAGCTGAGAACACCTACCATTAAAATCATCTCTGTGTGCAGGAGCAGAAAAATGGGATAGCTTACAATTGGAGAAGTCAGCAGATAATACCTTGACTAAATGATCAACGTGAACATCCATCATCAGTAATGAGACAAACCAAATCACTTGCCCCCGATGGAATGAAATGAGAAAAAAACAGCCTCACTTATGTAATAGTCCAAGAAGAAATGCATAACCTAAATTAATTATGGGGAAATATGAGGCAAAACTAATTAAGGACATTCTAAACTTGCCTGTAAATCTCGAAGTGTCAATAAAAAGCCATGGTATGAAAGATGCCTTATATCTTCAATTATGTGCTCATATGAAATTAACTCTAAGATATATGTTTAAAATTTTTTTAAAAAGTTGGAGAACTGTACCTCAATTTTGATAAAAAAGTTATATACATATATAATTTTTAGAATGACAAAGAAACAATTAATAGTGGCCACCTCTGGAAGTGGAATCAGGTGGAGAGAGAAAGATATTTATTTTCTACTTCTACTCCCACTTTTCTATACTGTATGATTTATTTTGAAACTTACCCGACATTTATTTTTTTTAATTTTTAATAATTTTTAAAATTTCTATGACTATTGTAAGTTTGTTTTTGAGTCAGAAAATGGAAACTATTATCAGGGAAAAAATATATTGTTTTCAATTTAGTCAGCACAAGACTGATCATGGGTCATGGTACCTGAGGTGTCATTCTGTCCTTAATCATTAACTAGCTATGGCTGTTAGGCAGAGCACTTCAATTCTTGTAGATTTACTCATCTTTATAGATGAGATTTATAGGTGAAATTTCTTGTAATTATAACCTTAAATACTCTTAAGAATATATTAAGACACTTGGGGCGCCTGGGTGGCTTAGTCGGTTAAGCGTCCGACTTTCACTTAGGTCATGATCTCGCGGTTCGTGGGTTCGAGCCCCGCGTCGGGCTCTGTGCTGACTGCCAGCTCAGAGCCTGGAGCCTGTTTCAGTCTGCGACTCCCTCTCTCTCTGACCCCNTCTCTCTCTCTCTCTCCTAGAAATAAATAAAACATTAAAAAAAAAAAAAGAATATATTAAGACACTTAACATATTGTCAACAGAGGGCAGTAATTAACCACAAATAGTCCCATGTTTTCCATAAGGAAGAAATAACTCCTGTTCATAGAATTTGAAGGAAGATACTATTCAGAGTACCACTGTTTTCCTTGCTATTTCTGAAAATTTTGATTATATTCTGATTTTCTTCTATTCAAATAAATACTCCAAAGCAACTTCAGTCTTTGCATTAGGAAGATAAGACACTTCGGCTCAGGTAATGATTTCATGGTTCATGGCTGTGAACCCTGTGTTGGGCTCTGTACGTGCTTCAGATTTTGTGTGTGTGTGTCTCTCTCTCTGCCTCTCCCCTGCTTGTGCTCTTTCTCTCTCTCAAAAATAAAAAAAAAATTAAAAAATAAAAAAAAATAAAATAAATAAATATTTTTATTTAAAAATAAAAAATAAAAAATTTTAAAAAGGAAAATGCAACACTAAAGATAAAAGAGGGAAGAATATAAGGTGAGTTTCATGATGATAAGGTAAGGCCTTGTTGACGGGAATCGGAATGTCATTTACTCTGCCTTCTAATCATTTGTGTGGTGTGTGTCAATACAGTAGTGCCCACTGGAAAGATCACCGACAAAGGATTACTACAGATTTGGATTTTAAACTATCCAAGGCTACTTACTGTCTGTAAGTGTTAAATTCTGGCCAATTGAATGAAACTTTACAAGGCTCATATTTCTTCACCAAAATAAAAACACCACTTTAGAGGATTGTTTAAGGATTAAAATAATTATTTATAAAAGGTATAAGAAAATACACATATATTTGCTCAACATTTATTAATATCATCATTATTATTGTTGCTATTATATTATCATACAAATCTCCTTGTTTTAGTATAACTTAGTCTGATAGAGGAAATACTGTAGTTTATCCTTAAACATATATATGTATGTACAAATAAATATATATAAATAGGTATTGTAAAACCTTGGATTGCAAGTTACTTGTCCTGTGAGTGTTCCACCAGACAAGCAAATATTTCTAATAAATTTTAACTTAATAAATGAGCAATGTCTTGCAATGGGAGCATTACATAACACCGAATGTCACATGATCTCATCTGAGCCAAAAGTGATTGAAATTCTCTTTGATATACAAGTCCTTTGGATTACAGCATGTTTCTGGAATGAATTATACTTATTAACCAAGGTTTTACTGTGTGTGTGTGTGTGTGTGTGTGTGTGTGTGTGTGTATTCCTTTAACATGTATATATTCCTTTAACAAATAACTTATATTTTGTTTTTAATGGACCAAATTTTAGGAATTTGGTACATGTTTTAGTAATTAAAAATAAACATCAATTTACCCTTTACCTCAATTTTAAACCTTTTAAGAGAGAAAAATGTGGGAAGATGAGAACTTTTTGTTGTTTATAAATCAACAAAAATATGCACACTAAAAATGTAAAAAATGATTAAAGAATATAAATAGCACTTCACAAAAGAAAAAATAAAAATGATGGGGTACCTGGGTGGTTCAGCTGGTTAAGCATCTGACTCTTAGTTTCCACTCAGGGCATTAGTTTCTGTCACAGTGTGAGGGTTCTATGCCGTGTCGGGCTCTGCACTGACAATGCAGAGCCTGCTTTGGATTCTCCCACTGTCTCTGACTTTTCTTTCTCTCTCTCAAAAATAAATAAATAAACATTTAAGAAAAAAGAATATTTAATAAGAATATGAACATTCAACTTCACTGTTACTCAACAGACTGAAAATTAAAATTTTTGCATGTTTTGTCTATAAATCAGAAAAAAAAAACTTTTTAGAGGTACCCTTGAGGGAACTGGTAGACC
>NW_027532605.1:6008432-6039695 GCF_008692635.1 Crocuta crocuta
AAAGTACTTTCATAAGCATGAATTTCAATTGGTTAAATATTTATTTAAAAATATAACTTTAATCCTGACATTCTATTCTAAAAGTTTTAGAAATTAATCAAGATGTGAAATGAATAAAAATCTGTCTTTACTTTCCAGATATTGAAGTCATTTAAAACCTCTATAAGATACATTTATAAAAGTTTGTATAAATTAAAGAAATAGAATTTTACATGAAACTCTTGGAATAACTTCTTTCTAATCCCAATTTTCAAAGAAGACATTTTATAAGGTGAGACTTTCTTTTGTTCTCTGTAATCCTGTCATCATTAGTCACGTCAGTTTATTGTTCTAAAATGAAGGTTTCAGGAAGACAAGGGCTTTACCTGTCTAGTTCTTTACTGTTTCCTTAGACCCTAGAACATAGACTGTCATATAGTTAGTGCTCAATAAATGTGTCCATGTTGTGCATGTACGTGCTGTTTTATTTGACACTTTGAAATTTTCCCTAAAAAGTTTGTAAGTCAAAATATTTTAATAAAAATATATAAACTTATGATAAATAACTTTAAATTTCTGCAAAATGTTTATCTGTTAGCAATACTTTTATGATTCTTACAAGCTCTGTCTTGTATCATTAGACAAAGGGAGACCATCATAAAAACATTAGTGAATCATTTTTCTTCAGAATCCCAAATGACACTGAGCAGTATGCTTTTTTGGGGTTCCTTTTAGAAAATATTAGTGAAAACACAAATATATACTTAATAAAGTGATAAAATAAAATAGTTTTTGTTTAAATAAAATAAATATTTTGAATGAAACATTATTATCCAAATAATTTCACGTAAGACACATAGAAATTTAAGTGATCAGGATAAAATTAGCAATAAAATAGCAATTAGACTAATTTTACTCTGACGAACTTGAACTCAGGCCTAAGCCTTATTTTTAAATAGACTTACCAAAGTTTTGTACATTTTCTCCTCTACCTAAAGCATAACAACCCTATCCAGCCATTATAACTTTTTCTAATACTGTGACAACCTAAAAGAAATATTATCAGATAAGCATCTCTGCAGTTTTTTATTCCATCCTGTTACAATCCAAGAAAAGAATCCTAGTTCCTGATTGAGAGAGACACACACACACAGAGGGAGCGTGAGTGTGAGTGGGGAGGGGCAGGGGGAGAGAGAGAGAGAGAGAGAGAGAGAGAAAGGGAATCCCAAGCAGGCTCTGCCTGGTCAGCACAGAGCCTGATGAGGGGCTCGAACTCACTAACTGTTGAGATCATGACCTGAGCCAAAATCAGGACTCAGAAGCTCAATCAACTTAGCCACCTAGGCATCCCTATATAAATAAAGTTTTATTTGAGTTTGGTCTTTTCTAAACTTTCCTTATTTTCTATAGTTAATACTTTTATTTCATTAGGTATTTTACCAGTGTTTTATTTTATTTGAAATGAAAACCATTTGAAAGAATGTCCACTTTCTATATTTAGATGAACTTTGTGGAGAAGCCACTTGACTGGCCCAAAGCTTACAGAGTATAATTTCAGAGAAAGAATATGGGACATACTATCCGTCGGTTCAGGATTAGGCACCTGGGTAGAACCCCAAAAAACAATTAGGTTGGCCAGCATTGGGCTCCTGGTAGAACAATGGTTCTAACACAAAGATTTTGCCCTCCAGGGGATATTACAAATGTCTGAAGACATTTTTAGTTGTCACCATTAAGAGGAAATTGCTACTGGCATCTGATATATAAAGACCAGTGATGTTGCTACAATGCACAGGAAAGCCCACTGCAACAAAGAACTCTCTGTCCCAAAATGTCAACAGCAGAAAGGTTGAGAACTTGGGATAAATATAAAATGTAACTGCTGAGAAGGCCAATAAATTGGGAGAAAATGGTCATGAGTTACGATGGCTATGCTATTACCTTTTTGCAGAAACCGAAACCTTCTCATAATGGCATTCTGTACTTATCTGAAAGAATGACTAAGAGTCTAAGAACCTGGGTTTCCCTCAGTTTAGTTGATCTTTGTGTGGAGAGCTGAGATTACAATCAAAGAAAGCATGAAGATGGTTGGCTCTTGTCTTGTGTTCTGAAATTCAGGGCAAGATCACATTATCTAATCAGCCAGGCTCTCTGAAGGCAGGATCTATGATGAGACTGTGTGCTTTTCCTAGTGCTGCATTGTACTTGTTCCAAGATTTATACTTTGATGTTGTAAGACTTAAAATGGTGTCGAGATTGCATGTCAAGAATCGTATTACAGCTTTTAATTTATTAGTCACACAGTTCATAGTAAAGTTGATTCTTCCATCTATAAAGAGTAAAGTAGTACCAAAAGAACTTTATTTATTTTCATCACAAAAAAAAAGAAAATGGAGGCAAAAAGAAGGCCTTTGCTAGAGTAAAATTCTAAAGTTATTTGTTGCCCTGTAAGCATGAGAGAACCAGCCAGAGTGCTTTGTTAAAATTCACACATCTTGTCAAGGTTAGTCACCTCTTTTGTGAGAAAGAGATTGTTATATTAGCACCTATCAGATATCAATTCTATGAAGCTGGTAGTGAAGTTAGCTAGGAGACTTTTGTTTTTGCCTTTCATGTACACTGACTTTGAAAATTACATTATAAAAGGGAACAGCCTCATTTTATAAAGACTCTCAGTCATACTGTGATAAAAATGGTCAAATAGAATAATGTTTCAAGAACTTTTTTCTCTTTTTGATGTTGCCTTGATGCCAAACTTTTTGCTTTCATTTAGGCAGATTTTAGAATTTTAAAATTCAAACATTTTGAGAGAATGAACAGTGAAAATGTTCTCTCTCTTGTCTTTTGTTGTTATATGTCCCAATTGATTTTTAACTTAAATATATATAACCAAGGAAACGTACAAGAAATAAAATGCCAAGAATCCAAGTAATGATTCATCAACAATAAATGCTAACATTTTCATATTTTCTATGTATCTTATATAAAAGTATTTACATTATGGTGCATAGCATTTTATGTAAAATATGGTATTCTGTAGTATTTTTGTATAAAGGATATAAAATATTACAAATACCATTGAGGGCTGAACAAATTTTTATAGCCTTTTCCCATTGTATTCCTCTCTTTTTCTTTCCAGAACAACCAAAATAAATGTGTGTCCTTTTAATACATATATATCTTTACTAAATATACAATATTATTTTTGTGTATTTCAAAAGTTAAGTAAATGATGTTCTTGCTTTTGTATTTTTTAAGGTTTTATTTTTAAATAATCTCTACGCCCAGCATAGGGCTAAAACTTACAACCTCAAGACCAAGAGTCGCATGCTCTACTGACTGAGCCAGACACCCTGTATATTTTGCTTACTGATATATTTTTGAGTTCTGAGATGTTTACACATATTCATGAATAGTACTGCAAATAATTTTCCATCAAAATATCACTACAATGTATTTATATATGCCACGTTTATTGACTTTTAAATTGTTTTTAATTTTACATTTTTACAATAATATTGCATCTGATATTGTAAATATCTACTGGTGCACAAAAACAGTATGTAATTTTTTTTTATAAAAGAGAATTTTTAGGTTACAGATTATACATAATTTTAAAAAGTACTAATGTGGCTTTGTGAATTTTTTTTTTCTATTTTACTAAGAAGGACAATAAGTATTATGTTTTTTATTTTTTTTTAATGCTTATTTATATTTGGGAGAAAGACAGAGACAGGGCATGAGAGGTGGAGGGGCAGAGAGAGAGGGAGACACAGGATCCAAAGCAGGCTCCAGGCTCCAAGCTGTCAGTTCAGAGCCTGAAGCCATGAATCATGAGGTCATAACTGGAGCCTACGTTGGACACTTAACCAACTGAGCCACACAGGTGCCCCAATAAGTATTTATTTTATGGCTATGGAAACATATAAGAAAGGTAACATAATCTAAAACAGAGAGGTAGTGTGACCTAATAGTTAAGACTTATGCTCAGAATTCAAACTATCTGGATTCAAATCCCACTTTCATATATCAGCTGTTTGAGTTTCCACAAACGAATGAATCCTTTATCTTTATCTCCAATAGGAAAATAGTATGACACATCTCATGATGGTGTCTTAAATGTGGCACATATAGAATAATATCTAGCACTAAGTAAGCCTTAAATAAATATTAACAATTATTATGTTTGTTGTTTATACTATTGTTTTTCTATGTGTAACTACATTATCCTTACTATTTATCAAGGAATAAGAAGGATTCAAACGTTTTGAATACTGGAGGTGATTCTCCAAGTCTTTTAGTCCAGTTCTTTCATCCAATATCAGGATGGCTTTTGAACAGCTTTACATATCACTTTTCTCCCTTATTTCTTCTAGGAATGAATAAACTCCTTATCATAGAATAGCTCATCCTATCTTTCTAAACTTAATTGGTAGGAAAGTTATCCCCATCTTAAGCTAAAAATACATGTCTCCAATATCTTCGTCCACCTAATTATTCTAGAGCAAAACATTAAATTTACTGTCATTTCTATACAACCGTCTCCTGAATTCTTTAATATGTACAATGACTCTCCCCACTCTTTCAGTTTCTCTTTTGAAAATTAAAATCCTAGGTTTTATCAAAATGTTTTAGACATAAGTATTTTTAAAATATCTTAAGTTATACCTTTAAAAAATTAGGCTTTATCTCACTACTCTGAACACATTCTGCTTTGATAATTGTCCCCTAAGATATGGTCCAAATATAAGAGCAAAATACTGCAATGCTGCACAGTGAAGTGGGCGTATTATTTTCCTTACACTAGATGATATAGGTCAATTATTGTGACCTAACATTGTACGATACTTTTTTAACACACACGTCACTTTCATAGGACTTACTTCAGAGAGATAGATGTTAGAAAAATTGTATACTCAGCAATGAAAAGCAACAGAATTTACTCTTTATTTACATTTTAGAGATACAGTTATACTTTCCAGATTCTCCCAGAAGGAGTTAGACAAACTAAATACGATTAGGAAAAATATCACATTAATGAAATTGAAGTTTCTAAGTAATCTTACCACACTAATAGAATATCTGATTCTAGAAATCTAGAAAGAAGAAGCTAAGAATTCAACTTGTTTTATTTTTCCTCTGAGACATTACATTTTAAAAATATCTATAAATAACAGTAATTGTGAAATGCAACGCTTAAGCACAGATGACACAAAGATTTAGCTTTCCCTATGTTTTTATTTAATATGTTTTGTCTGATGAGAAAAATCATTTGTTCAAGATGTCTTCCTATTAATAATGGAAGTTATGACTGAGAGTCCTGTGGAGACTCTCTTGAGAATGCTAACTAACCCTCAACCATGAGAAGACCTTCAAGGTCCCACTGTTACCACTTCTTCTCAATAATCATTCTCATAAAAAATAAAAAAGAAATACCCTATAAATTAAAACCTGAACTAGGCAAAACAAAAGTAACAAAATGATTCCAGTTCTCAAGTTTGCATGTATGCACTCATTTTGATTTCCATGTGAAAATACAGCCTAGTTTGAGAAGAACTTCTTTTTTTATAGATGGAGTCAGCTTGTGACCATAAAATTCCTAAAAATCTTTTTGTTATGATTATATTGATTAACAAAAATTTATTTTAATACACAACATATTTCAAATTGATTGGTGCTTAATTTTGTTATACTGCTGTTTATCATCAATAAATTTCCAGAAACTATTCTCCCCCAAATACTTCATATCCTACAATCAAGTGCATAGGAAGAAAAGAAGAGAAAAAAAAAAAAAAAAAAGGAATAGGGCTCCAAAGACAGAAGTACTGAGGTCCAGGGTCCAATTTCAGTATCTGGGTATCCATAGTTCTGTATTCAGGGTTATGTAATATAATAATATGGATGCAGTCAAGATAATATATCTATAAGGGAAGAAGGTATATAAATGGAGTGTATATTATTCATTTCTACCTAACACTTGATAGCAAAGCACGTCCAAATTTACAGGCTTTTTACCCAGAAAGGGTTTATTTTCACTTACCTTTGTGCATTTTCTGTATTGGTGCTCCATTTCTTTATTGTGATCCAGTTTGAATGAACTGGATCATGTGGGTCAGGAGAGCCATTTGTCAGAGAAGATGAAAAAAAACCACTATAGAATCATAAAATTCATAAACTCCCCATAAAGCTCATAAAAATCTACTTCTTTGGTTTTTTATCTGCTCATTATATAAACCAAACCTAGCAATATAGCAAAACTTGATGTCAGTGTGAAGGGAAAATATCCTCTGGTCTCTTGGTTATCAATGAGGGACCTTGAAGGAGGGGCAGCATATACGTTTGAACAAATAATGTAATCTACCACAGAGAAAAGTAGACAAAAAAGCGAAGTTATTCTCTCACTTCCTAACATATATCTAAGTCCCTACTCCCCTATGAAAAGAATTGCTTTTGGAAATCTCCTTTTAGAAGTTAAGAAAATTGAGATACTTCATGGTTAAAACAAACCAAACCAAAACAAATATTTCACATTTGTTAAAAACAGGGGATTGAGAGTTAATTAGTTTTGTTAATAGTGAAATAAATAGAAGCAATTTTGTACCCATGTTTCTATGTGTCATACCTATTACACAGAGTTTCTATGAATACAATTTGATAAAATTTATGTGCCATTTTTTTTACATTTGAAATCTGAAAGCATGTATGGTTTCCATTTGCTGATCAGGTTTCAGAAATTCATTCTCAGTAAAGTGAACTACAAGCTGTCCATGGTTTATATTCTAGATAAAGGATGAAGGCTGAGACAAAAAATTGAAGCTCAAACATTCATCCCTCACCTAACCCAATTCAAGACCTTTGTAGTCACACTTTGTGACTTTGCAATAAGTAACTGGTTGAAATATAAAGAAATAGAATGTCTAATCTTTCACATACGTTAGAGTGTGCAGAAATGCATAAAATAATTCTTGAATATGATACAATTTAATTTTGTTTTGGATGTTTACCAAATTTGGTTTTTAACATCCTGTCTAATTTTGTTCTCTGTCCTGCAACAATATGTACTCTTCTCACAGGTACTTTAAGCAGTTAATTTCTTTCCAGATTTGTCTCACTCATCCAGAGTTACCTTAACTTATCTAAACATTTAATATATGTAATGGACAAGATTCTTAATGGGTAAATTAGGAAATGCTTTCTGATATATAGAACAAGCAAAGAAAAAAAGAAACAAAAAGACTGTTTCCTAGCTTGGATATGAAATAAACAAACTCCTAGTAAGAGCCTGGGATATTATTCGAATTGTGTGATAGTTGGAAGGAAAAAGTTAACAGAATGGTAAGGAATGAAAAAGGAAATTACCTAATATTAGGTAGGCACTTCAAAGTCCAGATGCTGATTAGATACAAAGAACTTTAAGATAAAATGGCCAATAGTCATACAGTCGGTAAGAAAAATTTTGTATCCAACTAATTTAGACTTAGACTTGTACACTGTGGAATGATGGTGTACTGGTGGTAGAACTGCAAGAGGGATCGCACGTAATCCTGAGGGAAAAGAAAAGGGAGTCCACAAAGCAGCTTAGTGACAAACTACCTTATCTTAATAATAATTGATGTCATGTCCCCGGGCTCTCTTCCTCACAAGAATACTCCAGTTTGTGTAAGTCATATGGAACAAAATGGTAAAAAGCTTTCACTGGTGCCAGGTGCAACATAAATATGAAATTGATGATTTCTGGGAAATTAGTTTTGGCTTAGCTGTCACTCTTTCAAATAAAGTTCTTTACATAATAAAAAGATTTCTTAAATGATTTTAGTGTATTAAAGAACAAAAATTCAACCAAGTAGATATGAATCTATCCAGTTGCTAATTGGTTTTATTAAATGATTCATAAATTGGGCAGCATCTCATCTAGAAAATAGAGGAGAGCTCCAAGGTGCTGTACAAAAATTGAAGGTTTTTATAGGAAGTAGATGGAACAAGAAAGTAAAATAAAAGAAAGGATTGTTCCAAGCAAGGTCACTTTTCCTTAGAGTGAAGGGGCAGGAGATCATATTGGGTGAATTATCTCATCTGCCTTTGGGGATGTGTGAGGGCCCATGTGACAGATTACTTCATTGGTGCTAATCAGGAAATTCATGACTAACAGGTTAAGATTTACTTTTTTTGCTGGGGAAGGTTGAAACTGTAGTGAGGAATTAAGCCACAGTTTAGTGACTTGGCCTAAGTGAGGCCATTTTGGGCCTCTGGTTATCTTTTTAACAGGGGAAGAAGAGATTGAGTACAAGGATATATGTGTTCAAGTGCTTAGGAGAACTGGAAGTAGACCTGGAGAAGGACTCAGCTGCAGAATTCAGGTACTCTCTCTCACCTCTCCTGCTCCGACTCTTGTCTTGCTTTCATTCTTTCCCATCCCCTCTCAGAGGCTCCACATTCTCTGTCATTCTTATCATCATTCTCTCTCACCTGGCTTTTCCCACATAATCATCTTGCATATACCACGTTAGCTGCCAGTCCTTCTCTATCTCAGCTTTTTAGTTAAGAGCTTGGCACCTACTCTATGCTTTTTCTACAGCTCTTAGTTCAAGTTCTAAAAAATAAATCTGATTGGCTGAGCTTAACTCTACCCCAACAGAGCCTGTAGATTAGCCCAAAATTTATTAGTGTTCATTCCAATCCAAAACCAGGCAAATTTCCTCAACAACGTGAGTAGGAGGGGAACGCTGAATGTGTTTGAGTGCCAGAGTCTGAGGTAATAAAGGGTACTAAATATGCAGCAAAGTTTCATTGTTAAAACCAAAGTTTTAATACACAGACCAAAAGTTTTGTTTGTTCGTTTGTTTTGTGGTTTTGGTATGAAGTACAGAATAGGTGTGAGAAAACACGAAAGAATATTTAAGCATCTGCACTTTGAAGTCAGATGACACGATGTGAATGAGAGCTCCACAGACTACACTTGACCTTCCAAAACCTGTGGAACTGCCATTAGAAGGGAGTGGGATTTGTCACCCCCAAAACATGCCTCTCTGGCACGAGGACTATTTTAGGCTGTTTTTTGTTTTGTTTGATTTGGGGTTTGTTTGGTTTTGTTGCCAAGTTAGAAAGAAAATATTTTTATTTAATATTTCATTGGCTTGCCTTATAATTTTTATTTACTTAAATTTCCTTAAATGAAGTATAGCTGATAATATTACATTAGTTTCAACACAGTGATTGAACTGGCATTATGCTGTGCTCATCACAATCATAGCCACCTACTATCTGTCACCATACACCACTATTACAATAGCATTGACCATATCCCCTGTGTTGTACCTTTTATCCTCCTGACATTCATTCCACAACGGAAAGTCTCTATCTCCCACTTAGGATGATTACTTTAAAAAAAAAAAAAAAAGACAGACACAGGAGGAAAAGCTTTGACAATGGAGAACTTATCTTTTTATAAGGGACACTTGTTTATAAGAGAAATCTCCCTCAGTACAGTTGTCTCCCTCTCTGTATCAGGAAAAAGAGAATAACTCAATCTCTAGAAATTCATCAGTGGAGAAAGTAAAGACTTAACTTTGCATAGAAACTTAGTCCTAGTTCACCGTGCTGTTCCCAATCATCTCTCATAACTGGCTCACTCACCCCCGACATCCTCTTTTGTCTTTAGAGATGTTTAAGGTGGTGGCTTGGGCCACTTCAAGGAGTCATTCTTTTTCCCTGGGTATCTCCCATGTATACAGAAAGTATACATGTTATTAAACTTCTGTTTGTTTCTCCCTGTTAATCTTTTATTATAGGGTGGTCTCACTCAAGAACCTAGAAGGGTAGAGGGAAAATTATTTTTTTCTCTCCTACACCATTTTCTGGAGGACAGAATTTTATTTGTCCTTCAAGGTCCTTCTAGCTGGAATAACAATTAAATTGAGATGAGATAGATTAACAGGAGAAAATAAAATTTAATTTTATACATATGGGACATCTACACAGATGTGGAAATTCCAAAGACAGTCCGACAAAATGATATATGTGTCATTCTGAACTAAGGAGAAAGGGTTAGGGGTCTGGGACTTCAAAGGGAAAGCATGCAATTCAATGGATGATAATAAAGAGTAAATCTTTGGTAAACAAACATTTGCAGGGCTATCCAAACCAACAGGACCTAGGAGACTTTGATCAAACAGGTCTTGCTAGGTTCTTCTCTACCATTCCTAATTCATACCACAATGTAGTTATCTCTAGTGATAGCTCTATTTCTGAAGCAGAACATCGGTCTAAATTCTTTCAGGTTGCCATGGGAAAGGTAAACAGTCTTTTCTCAATCTGCTGAGTTTCGAGTGCTTTTAAATAAAAAATAATCTTCATGCCAAAGTGAGCCATCTTGGGGTAGCCTGCCCTAAGCACCTTCTTCATAAGCTAGTTGTGAGAATTAAATAAGGTTATTTATGTTCTAGACCCCTAATAATTATTCAACAAATATTAAAAATACAGAAGAAGAAAAGTTACCCCTCACACAGAGATCAAAGGAATCCAACAAACAACAAACAAACAAACAAAAAAGCTGAAGGCACAAGGAGATTCTGGAAAGGGAAAAACAAGAAACTGATGGACTTTCTGATCAAATGACTGAAACTTTCATAGAACAGTAGATTCTGAAATCTTAGGAAATCTTTAGTCATCTTAGTCTGATATGATCATAACTCCATTATGAAAACACTAAAGGTTAACCTCATGACAGCACCCTACAGCAGAACTAATGGATATACTTAAAAATTTACAAATTATGTAAAATAATAATAATATCATCATCATCATATAAATAATAATAACAAAAATTGACATTTATTGAAGGTGGGAGCCTGTCTTAAGTACTTTATGTACATTTATATGTATACATATATGTATTAATATGTATTAATGCATTTACTACATATATCAGGCCTAAGAGCCCTTATTATCAGCTTTTTAGGGAAAAAGAAATGGATGCTCAGAGACCTTAAATAATTGACCAAAGCTGCAAAACTAGCAAAGAGCTGAGGTTCAGGGTTCACAAGCCAAAATTCTGCAACAGACAATTCTCTAATCATGGGAAACTTCAGTAGCCCTCAGATTTTTTTCATCAGCGTACTGATAATATGGATAAAATAATTTGAAGAAAAAACAAACTGGAAAAAGAGGTCATTTTATTAAGTAACAATGTAATAGTAAATATATATTGTAAAAATATATAACTCTGAGGGGAAAAATGTTTTTTTTTTCTTTTTATCTGATTATAAAAAAGAATCCTGGAAAGTGAAAGATAGAGTTCCTCAAGAACACTAATTCTGAGTTCTGTTTCCTTCGTTCTGTCCCTAATAGAAAACCCTTTTGAAGTGTTTGGCGAAATTAGCCTAAATACTGTTGGAGTGACCTAAACAGGAAGCCTGGCTATTCCCAACTGCCCGTGATCTCTGAGACCAGCTCTGGGCTCCCTCTTTGCTCCAATAGACAGGAGCGACTTTGGGCTATATAATCGTCAAATTCTTACCTCGCCCTTTCACTGCTAGCAGGATCAGATTACATTTCTTTCACTATTCTCCACTCCCCAGTTTCTTGATCCGTTTAAAAGAAGAAGTAGAAAAGATAAATCTTCTCTTCAGTGCCTGGAAGGGAAAACAAAATAACCTCAACTCCGCTTTGAAAAAAATCTTTCCAAGAACTTTCTTCAGAGATTTGGCTCGTGAGTACTTGGCAATATACTTTCTAGCCCATGAGAAATAATCTTTATTTCTTTTTTCATGGGAGAAAAACGGGGTACTGAGAGGTAAAGGCTGGTAGGGGAGGACCATTGTCTGTAACCCTATAATGAAAATTGACTCTTCTCTGTAAACAAAGTAAACTCATATTTCAGTACAAAATGAAGTTCTCAGCACTTTGCATTTAGTTCTTAAGCAGATATATATGAAGTAGATATTTATACTTTAAGACTTTG
Organism: Crocuta crocuta; assembly: GCF_008692635.1. Taxonomy (NCBI): domain Eukaryota; kingdom Metazoa; phylum Chordata; class Mammalia; order Carnivora; family Hyaenidae; genus Crocuta; species Crocuta crocuta. Next base: position 6,020,371 of record NW_027532605.1, read on the forward strand.
AACATTTTTGTAAGAAGTTGGTGAGATGTAGACTTTCTTTTTGTAATTTTCAGCTTTTGGTGGCAATTCTTTACTAATCATGTGTAAACTGGAATTTTTTCTGAAGATTTGGTTTACTTTTAAATATTTTATATATTCACATATAAAGAAATATGAGTGAGAGACTCCCTGGCAGCCTTATGTTTAAAGAATCTTCTATTGCCTTTAATTGTTGATAGTTATGATGAAGCATAAACATTAGAATTCTTGTAAATCAAACTAAATATTATATGTCTGTATTAACTAATCTCTCTAAGGAAATACTTAAAAGTCTTCAAAGAATAAAGCTCACATTCTAAGATACTTAAATAAGCATATATATAATTTCGTTATTTGCAGTGCAATGATGTTAATTAAAGCAATAGATCACATACCTACGTGATGTACTATCATGTTCATGTTGGTTATGAATCGACATTAAAATTTGCTTCTGGTGGTTAACAAAGGCACATAACCACCGAACTATAATGAGACAAAGTTATTTAACTATGGAAAAAGCTCATTTGTATAAGTAATAACAAAAAATGAAGGCTAAACAGTGCCATGTAGGAAAAAAAGAAATGATAAGCAACAGCCACACTGTGACTCAGTGCTCTGGAAATTAGTCACAAAATGACTTTGTAAATTGTGTGATAAACACAAAGGACAGAACTCAAGCAGGAAATCTACGGCCCAGAGAGTCATATTTTATGTGTAAAGGCATACTATTTACGTCAGAAGGGAAACATGTCAATATTGAGATATTGCAAAGTTTTTAAACCTAACAAAATCCTTTCCTAAAATGTTTTTAGATTGTTTTAAATTCATGATTCTAGTGCATGATTATTTTACATTTTATCTATATCAACTCTAATATTTAAAGTAAAAAGTGAATAATGTCTTTGAAAGTGTATTGGGTATGCAATTTAATTCAGAGCCTATGGGTTAATAAAATTATATAAAATATTCATAGGGATCAAAGGGGTTAAATATTAATGTAAATATAGATAATTAACATCATAGACGTAAAAGCAAAACTTTAAAATACTTTTAACAATTCGAATAGTTATATTGGGGAACTAAATTTATCTTCAGGTGACTGACCATAGAATATTGTTGGAGAGGGACACCTGGGTACTCAACTGGTTAAGTGTCTTACTTTGTCTCAGGTCATGATCTTACAGTTCACAGGTTCAAGTCCCCTGTGGGGTTCTGTGCTGACAGCTCAGAGCCTAAAGCCTGCTTCAGATTCTGCCTTTCTCTCTCTCTCTCTCTGACCCTCCACCACTCATTCTCTCTCTCTCTCAAAAAAAAAAATTAAATAAAATCATGAAAACACTTTTTCAATAAGAAAAGAATGTTGTTGGAGAACTTTAATGTCATACATATTACTATTTGGTTCCTCTTTCTATTAGTATGCAGAATGCACAAGTTTTGTTTTGTTTTTGTTTTTTAAAAGGCATATTCTGATATCTTTAAGTTTTATCTCCAATGATTAGATCAAAATGTGCCTCCTGTCCAAATGGATTATGCCATCAGTTGGTGCTTGCAAGTCTGATAGCCTGTAGCTCCAGGCGTCACTTGCCTGTTTGTCATTCAGCTATTTTGACTAGAATCTTCTATTATAACATTTTTGCTAAATTTAAAAATAAAATAATCTATGAAGTGGGAAATTGTTTTTGTTATTAAACTATAGTTTTGTAATATAAATTTACTCTTTTCCTGAGAATTAATTTCCTGATATTTGTTTTCTATGTTATTCAAATTCAAAAAATAATTGGACAAGATGACTAACTACTAGAAGAAAAGGTCAAGTTCAAAAGGCTTTGCTTATTCCCAGAATACCTAGCAACTAACCAAACAGTAAATGAATATATTCTTTAGAATGGTTAGAAATGGTTGCTTTAAATCCAGTGTCACAAACTTTTAAGACACAAAACATCTCAGATCACTACCTAATTAGCAGGAAAAAAAAATTGCAAAGTAAAAATCTTTGCAAAATAAAAGAATAAAGGGTAGGAGAAACAATATGAAAAAGGAAGGGAATTACTTAGAATAGGATTTTTAAAAATACCTTATTTATTAGTATATATAAATAAGTTGAATGATAATATTGGTCAAAATAAGTTAATTATATCACCAACTTAATTTTGTTATGTGGACATGATCTAAGAACTTTACCGCAATCTAATTCACCTATTTCAGTAAAGGCTGTCTCTAGTCCCCTCCCTTTTTTGTTTTCCATCTAAAACATTTAACTCAGTTAATTGATTTACAGAGCTATCTTTTTAAAAGCAAAAATGTGCTGTTGTTATTGTTCCTTCTGCTGTTAAAGTTTATTTATTCATTTTGAAAGGAAGTGAGGAAGGAGCAGAAAGAGAGGAGGAGAGAGAGAGAACCCCAAACAGTCTCCCCACTGTCAGTCCAGAGCCTGATGCAGGGCTCCAACTCACAAACTGTGAGATCATGACCTGAGTGGAAATCAAGAGTTGGACAATTAACCCACTGAGCCACCCAAGAGCCCCTAAAATCAAAACTATTCTTAAATGCATTATATCTTTTATAGAAATTCTTTGTTTGGAGATATCTGAATTCAAGAAATTGAGTGACTATTGAAGTCCTCGTTTCTGAATATTAAATCATACCAAAATGAAGAAAGGTTGCAAGTTATTCCAGAAAGTTCTTTCAAGATAGACCATTTCTAGGTCTCTGAGATCCTCAATGACTGGTTTCTTCATGTGAGGTATCATCTCCAGGAGCCCAGTCTTCCCCTTGTCTTCACTTCTTCTCCAAGTGGCAGGTGTCATGTAGAACCATAGCTTAGGATTCAACTACCAAAAGGCTGAGGATGACCTAGTTATTTCCACATTTCTTCTTTCCATAACCAATAACAAAAAAATCACTGGATCCATGTCAAATCTTCTATGTTCATCTCTTTACGCCTTCCTTTGGGACTCTATGTTCTCTCTCAGTTGGAACAAACATATTTTAAATTTATTTTAAAAACAAAAGAGGAAAAGGACACCATCGTCCATAGTAGAAGTGCCAGTGATGCAATATTTCTGTGCCAATTGTTCTGTCTGGTGGACCACAGTTCCTTGAGGTGACATGGACTTATTGCAAGGAATACCACAATAAAAATGTAATAGTAGCATAGTAGCATTCTTTCTGGACAGAATAAATATTATATGTTGTTGATTAAACTATTTCAGCATCAGAAATGTGAAAGTATCAATCAATATGGCACTAATAAAACTTAGTGTTTTTCTTGCCAAGCATAATTTGCCACTGGCATCCTTCAACTCTACCACACCCTCAGTGCCACCACCACTCTGCTGCCAACCTCAGTTTATCCTTCCCGCTCATGATTCATATCAATGTCTGTCTTAGCCTCACATCCCATAATAACAATCTCTAAACATCACCTCACTCTTTACAAGGCTTAAAAATGGAGTAAACATGAGTAATAAGTGTTTATTATAATTGTTTTAAATGGAGTAATAGCTGAGTGTGATAAGCCTTCAGAATAATAGTGTTTATGCAAAATTTTGATATTTTTGAAGTTCATTTAGGAAACTTCAAATTATCTTAGAAAATGAATCAAAATGATTATATTCAAATATCATATGCCTATTCTTGCTCTTTTTTGTGCCATTTTCAAATATACATGAATATAAAATGAATGAATTTCTGATTCATGATACAAGAATGAACCTTGAAACCATGCTAAAGTGAAATAAACCAGACACAGAAGAACATATAGTATATAGTTCCATATGTATATCCAGAATAGACAAATTCATAGAGCCAGGGAGTAGATTAGAGTTTACTAACATCTAGAGGAAGGCACGAATGGTGAGTTACTGAATAATGCATACAGAGTTTCTGTCTGGAGTGGTAAGAAATTTCAGAAATATATAATGGTAATGATTGTGTAACATTGTGAATGTAATTGATGCCACTGAGTTGTACACTTAAAATGGTAAAAATAGCAGGGGCACCTGTGTGGCTCAGTTGGTTGCACCTCCAACTCTTAATTTCACCTCAGGTCATGATCTCATACTTCATGAGACTGAGCCCCATGTCTGGCTCTGTGCTGACAGCATACAGCCTGCTTGGAATTCTCTCCTTCCCTCTCTCTCTACCCCTCCCCACTTGTGCTCTCTGTCAAAAATAAATAAATAGATGTTAAAAATGGTTAAAATAGCAAATTTCATGGTATATCTGCTTTACCACAATAAAAAATAAAACTATTAAAAAGAATTCAGTTTAAAGAATTCTAGATTCCTTTTTTATTGTCTCAATAGAATAAAAGTACAAATATTATAATGTTGGATACCCACACTAAAAAAAAAAAAATGACAATGGGATCTTCCTGTTTTGTTTCATGATGACAATTGGAACATATTTTTACCTGATATTGCTGTACTGGAGGCTAATTTTTTTTTTATTCATATTGTCTTTTTTGGTTTTGGTATCAGGGTAATTCAGGTCTCACAGATTGAATTGGCAAGTACTCCCTACCTTCTGTTAAATTTTCTGGAGTAGTTAAGGTAAAGTTCGTATTATCTCATCTTTAAATGTTTGATAGAATTCACCAGTGAAACCATCTGGGTGGGGCTGAAGTTTTCTTTGTGGAAAGGTTTGTAATTTCAAAATTCAAAAAAATTATAGGCTATTCAGATTATCTACTTCTTCTTGAGTGAGCTTTGGTAGTTTGTGTCTTTTCAAATTGGTCCAGTTATCTAAGTTGTCAAATGTATAGGCATGAAAATATTTCCTTATACTAGAATCCGTAATGATGTGAAACCTCTGCTTCTTGATATTAGTTGTTTTGTACATTCTCTATTCTTTTATCAGTCTGTATCAAGGTCTTTTCACTTTTCACTTGGATGTTCATATATAAAATAGACTTTTAGGCAATATATAATTTGGTCTTGATGCTTTATTCAACCTGGAAATATTTGCCTTTAAATTAGGGTGCTTAGAACACTTATATCTGATGTGATAATTGATATGTTTGCATTTATGTCTCTCATTTAGCTATTGTTCTATTGGTCCTATGTATTNTTTTCTATTTGTTCTTTTTATTTTTTTTTTTTTTTTTTAGTTACTTGGGGTCTTTTGAATTCAGCATTATGTATGATAATATTTTACTGCCTTTGTTGGTTTATTTGCTATCATTCTTTGTTATTCAGTGGCTGTTTTGGGGCTTAGAGTAAACATCTTTGGCTAATCCAATTCTGCTTTCAAGCCATTTCTCTAATAGTACAAGAAATTTCAAACAGTATAATTCTACTTTTCCTTCCCTGGCCTTTGTGCAGTTGTTGCCATACATTTTGTTTTCATATGTGTTATAAATGTATGTCATCATTCTGGTTTCGATTAGTAATCTTTAAAACAAAATAATGTTTTTTTAAATATTTTTATTTATTTCTAGGAGAGGGAGAGAGAGATAGCATGAGCAGGGGAGGGTCAGAGAGAGGGAGACGCAGACTCTGAAACAGGCTCCAGGCTCCGAGCTGGCAGTCAGCACAGANCACGTGGGGCTTGAGCCCACATAGTGTGAAATCATGACCTGAAGTCAGATGCTTAATTGACTGAGCCACCCAGGTGCCCCTCAATTAGTCATCTTTTTAAAATAAACTTTTTAAAAACATTTAAAAAAAAAAATAAAATAAACTTTTTACTTAAATACATTTAGATTTGCAGAAAATTTATGAAGCTAGAAAGACTAGCCATATACTCCAAACTCACTTTATCAACATCTTATATTAGTATGACACACTTGTCAAAATTGATGAGCTAACTATCCTTTAAAGAGATTTAAATGTTAAAATCTTTTCTATTTGCCCATGTAGTCACATGCTCAGGCATCTTCATTTCTTTGTACTGATCCATATTTCCATATGATTCCATTTGCCTTCATAGGCACATTCTTCTCTTTCCAGGACTCCAATTACATGTATATTATTTAAGATGCTTTTAAAGTACCTCACATCTCAATTATTTATGCCAGTTGAGACAAACAAAATCCCAAATGATAAATATTATAGACAATATATATATTTAGCATTAGAATTTGGTCTTATAATCATGTGAGAGTGGCTACATTATTCAGGTTTCTACACATCTTATTTGAGTTCTGTGGTTTTAATCTCATTTAGCAGAGTTGTTCAGTCCATGAGGAAAGGAAACAGGTACACAACAAAGAAACTATTATGCATCCACACCCTGATGTTAATGTGCTTTATCAAATATTATGAGATAAGCAATATATCTTAGAAACACCTAAACCTTTCTTTCACTGCCCATAATTGTATTCCTATTTTAGTCTTCCCAGGATTAACCTTTTTGTGTGTGTTTTGTATGTTTTCTTTTAAGGAACTGCTGATGAATGTATCAACTAAAGAAAGATGTTTAATCCAGGAGAATTTAAATTAGCCACAATTCACATGGCAAGAGATTTCTCTTTTTTTTCCCTCTCTATATATGGTCAGCTCCTTTAAAAGCATTTTAAGTTTGCATGAATTGTTAATTAAGGCCCTTAAAAAGGTAACAAGTCCCTGGAATACCACTCTTTACCATTTAATTGTTATATCAACATTATGCTCCTCCTCACTACCACTTACCTGCATTCCATATTATCATCTCCATATTTAGAAGCCAGAAAGATACAAGTGACCATCTATCCTTGTAATAGATACTGGATGCCTCAATTAAAAAGACATGAGTGAGTGGGCATCCATAGATGCCCAGATGTTTATGAAAAATATCTGTGCATATGTGTATTTGTATTTTAGAAAAGAGTCTTATTTCCCATCAGATCTCAGGAGCTTACATCTCACCATGAAGGACATATTTGAGACATGATTAAATATCTAAAGAAAACAGTATAACAGTATACAGTTAGGATCAAAAAGAGTATCAATTAATCATATGTCCTGGAGAAATCAAGATAAAGAAGTTATCTTTATAAAGTTTTTTTGAAGATTTTATTTTTAAAATAATCTCTACACCCAATGTGGAGCTTGAACTCACAACCCCGATATGAAGGGTCTAGTGCTCTACCAAATGAAGCAGCCAAGTGCTCCTCTTTATAAAGTTTTTGGTGTGAGATAAGTCATAAAGTTATCCAATGAAAAAGAAATCTTCGAGAAAAGATCTTTTTGAGAAGCCAAGGAGAGCTTAAATCATTCTAAGCTCTCTTTCAGTTCCATCATTACAGTTAAATAAGCAGATTCAATTTTTAATATCTTCAAAGCTGACCATTAACTATATGCTTTTTATATAAGAGATCCTTTGCATGATACAAAAAGTATACAATGCCATACAGTTTAATAATTATAAATTAATTTAGTTATTAATATTTAAAGTAGCTTGCAAAAAAATCAAAACTGTTCTCTATTCTCAGAACATTACACTCAAAGGAATTTAAATAGGGCATTTAACAAGAAGATGTTATCGGATCCCTGATTATATGAGTATGTATTAGATTGAATTTGGATAGGAGAAAAAGAAATAATAATTTGGACAAACTAACTGGTCTTTATAAAAATGTAGAATGATGAGCATTCATTTTAAGGAATCAGGAAAAACAGAACTATTTATTGGATCCTCTGAATAAAAAAGGAAGTGCCACCAATTGCCTTTTGTCCTCTGGGACTATAGTTCTCATTCTTTTATGGGTCTGACATTTTATAGTCTAAATTGAAGTAGTTGAAGATCAACATGCTAATGGTTCTTGGAAGTCTATGACTCAGCTCCCTGGGGTCTCCCTGTTCCTTTACAGTGATGATTCAGAGAAGTTGAATTCAGGATGTCATCTAAACATATGGGTACAGTCATGAACGGCTGCAATTCCAATCTTGAACTAAGTTCAGATACCTCCAGATACTTTTCACTGGAGCATAAGCATAAATTCCAGGAATAAATTGGGCTAGTATGGGAAGTAGAGTCACTCTGATAAGGAAAGATGAACTCAAAGAAATGACACCTTCTTCTAAAGAAAAAAAAGGTCTTACAAATTTAACTGTTAAATCTAGGCAACATAATTACACACATATTTTTCTAAAAGACCTTTGTAATTATGAGTAAATATAAAACAAAGAATCTTTGGCATTATTTCCTCTATTATGTGTTTCTACTTCATTTCCCTTTGTTCATTATATTTTTAGTCTGAAAAGATCTATATCACATTTTTTTCAGAATTAGAGATTTTTAGAAATATTTTTACATATTTACATTTTCCCTACTCATAACTTCTAATTATCTCTCTATTCTCCTCTCTCCTCCACCCCCCAAAACTTCTCAATTTTCCTTCTCAATTTCCCAGGTCTCTGTTCTCTCTAACAATAAGAATTAATATTTCTTAGGGGCGCCTGGGTGGCTCAGACAGTTAAGTGCTCGACTTCAGCTCAGGTCATGTACTCACAGTTCATGGGTTCAAGCCCTGCTTCGGGCTCTGTGCTGAAAGCTCAGAGCCTGGAGCCTGTTTCAAATTCTGTGTCTCTCTCTGTGACCCTCCCCTGCTCGTGCTCTGTCTCTCTCTGTCTTAAAAAATAAACTATAAAAAAACAATAAAAAATTAATATTTCTTATTATTTAAAGGGAGATCATTTTTCCTTTTTAAAGATAGAAACACAGAAAAAAATTTTAAAGATTTTAATTGTTTTCATTGAGGAGTTTCTTCTTGACTTATTTTACTTATAGGACATAGGTCCAAAACAGAGAATAAAAATCCCCTAGTGAGAACTTGATGAAATGTTACTTTCTAGAGACCGTAAATAACCAGAAATCCACGCTAGGGGAAAAAAGAGGAAGATATTTGCAAGAACAGAGGGTCTTTGTTGTGAGAATAGAAAGCACAGTTGCCTTTTCCTTGAATGTTCCCAATTCCTATGTTTGAATTGAAGTTCTGCCAATTTGCAAATGTAAGACTTTGGAGGGGGTGGTTCTGGGATTCAGTTTTCTTTTTAAAACATACTTATCCCTATTTTTTTTAATCTCTACTAATATCTAATTGTATCATCATGTTCTCCACTTCAGTTTTTATTTTTTAAATAGTTTACACGTGTATGCTATTCGGTTATAGCATGAAGATATTCATCCTTTCTCCCTAATGTTACCATTTCCTTTCTATGAGACTGTCTTTACTTTTATTTCTTACATTATAAATGACAAGAAGTTAGGCCTACACAGTGAACAGCTTTTAATGTATTATTCTTAGAAGAAACTCCCCAGCTTTATAAAATCATGTGACAACTGCTTCTGAATGTAAAACAAAGAGAGTAACAAAGTTTTTTTTATCAATGAGATTGTCACAATCTAAAACACAGGTAAGTGTTATGATCTGCCCTATTAACTAACATTAGGGAATTTTACATTGCACAAGTCTCCGGAAATATGACTTCCTGTAACAAGAGCCAGATCTAGTAGATGTTTCCCTAGTGGACTGCCAATCTTTAAGTAAACACGAATAAAGTCAATAGTCTGCAGTTACTTCAGGACGTATTTTGTTGTTGTTTTATTTTTTTAATCACCCTGTGTTTCTAATATTAATTTACTTATCAAGTCAGAATGTTTTGCTTCATTGTTTTCCATATTTTATCTTTACTCTGGGTGTATTTCTAGAACATAATCTAAAAATTCAACTCTTGTAGGGGTGCTGATTACTTTAGTCAGTAGAGCATGTGACTCTTGATCTCTGGGTGCTGAGCTGGACTCTCAAGTTGGGCAGCAAGAGTACTTAAAAAATGAAAAATAAAAAAATTAAAAGACACTGAAATTATTTTTAAGAACTTTAAAAACTGGACTCTTAGAGCAAAACATCAGACATTATTTTAGTGTTAAAACAGTTTTAATGATAAGAAAAGGGGATACCTGGGCTTTGTAGTACTGATACTATTTTATTATCCCCCAAGCATCCTTTAATCAAAACATTTGAAACAAATTGGTTAGTAACCAATTTGTGAAAGTAAAAATAGCAAAATAACTGTCAGTTAAGTTACATTTGGCTGGGGGTAGGACAAAACCATAGCCAACTAGCTTATATAATTAGGCTATTTACCTCATTATATCATCTTATTGTACAAAGGATAGAGGTAATATGCCTCAAGACCAGGTTCTCCTGTAATTTTATTTCTATCATTTATAGCAGGTGGTCTTTATCTCAGGTAATTCTCAATATTACAAGATGATTGCTTCAGTCACAAGCATCACATAAAGACAAATGGACAGAGATACCATGTGGCCTTTTCCATGTGGCTCCATTTAGAGCAAGGCCTTTTCAAAAGTACACACTCCTGAATCCTGGAAAATAGCATACTTTCTTTCTCATATCACTGGCCAGAAACTTATCATATAGAAATAATTAAACTAATCACTGTAGGGGAAATGAAATCACTATAATTAATGTGGATTAATGAAGAGTTTATTACTTATAAATTTATTCCTAGAGTAGACATAGGCTATCTTTCCCTGAAATCTGGATTTTTGTACATTTTCGGCTCACTAATATTGATAAAAAGTGGTAACAAATGGTTGTTCAATATAGAAAAAAAATAAACAAGAAAACTGAAACAACAGTTTAAAAAGTTGTAAAATGACAAAAAGATATCCATATTCTCACTACCCTAATATAAGTTCCTTTTTTAAAACATGTTTTTTCTGTACGAACATCAATTTTTACCTACCTGATCTTAAAATAGACATATAGTTTCGTATTCAGCTCTTAAAATTCATATTACCATGATTATTCCCCACTTTATCTTCTAGTCATTATCAGTTTAACTTTGTATAATATTACATCTGCTAGATGGATGTGCCGCCATATCTACTAATTATCATAATGTTGCATATCTACATTTAAAATGTAATATTTTATGCTAAAATAAACATGAGTGTGCACTTAGCCATTTTCATATATTTAAGTTTCCAAGTATGTGATACTGCTAACATATCATCTACATTTTTTGAGCAAAGAACGTACACATAGGAAAAATTATTTGTTGATGATTAAATAGCAAACCACTTATATATTTCCTCTTGCCAGCACTCCTCAAAGTCTCCCCCTTTTGGTCTTTTATCTCTGTCCAATTGGTAAAATCCAGCTATGGACTCTTCAGAAGTTTAATTTTTATATCTAGAGAGAAGGAGCACTGATTTTTGAAAGCATAAATTATTATGAATTTATAATTTTGGATTCCAGAAGTCCAGAAATCCTTTAATAAGAAATTTTCAATACCTCCTTTTATTTTGACTAGAAAAAATGCCAAACCCTCTCACTTTTAAAAGTCCACTACTACTTGACATTTTGAACAATCTCAACCTCTTATTCACCTAAAAATTGAATCATAGCAGGAAAATCTACTTTCTACTTGCTCTTCAATAACTCCTTCACATACATATATGTACACTCACACACCTGAAATGTATCATACCCCAACCCCCAAAAAAGGAATACGTCTCTTTCAAAAATATGTATTTATTATTTTTGAAAGAGAGAAAGAGCATGAGCAGGGGAGAGGCAGAGAGAGAAGGAAATAGGACCTGAAGCCACCCTGTGCTGACAGTAGAGAGTCTGATGCAGGGCTTGAACTCAAGAACTGCAAAATCATGACCTGAGCAGAAGTCAGACACTTAACCAACTGAGACACCCAGGAGCCCTCACCTCTCATTTTACTGGAATATATTCTTTCCTTCAGGGCAAAATTAGGCTCTATTCACCTATTGCCCAGGATCCTCTATTCATTTTATTTGTTTTAGCTTTGTCCCCCTCTCTCTACTGGCAGAAACATATAAAACTATACCCTCCACAAAAGTTTCCCTTAAAATCCTCTCTCTTATTTTTCAGGATATACTTATTTCAGGATATACTTATGAAATGATATCCTAACTTGCTGTGTTCACAGCCTCTGTTCCAGTTCTTTCTACAGCTCATGCTTCGACAGCTGCTGCCCACATGACTGTATCAGATCTTTTGTAATTTTTCAAGGGTATTGACAGTGTCATTGTCACTAACCCCCATGCCTTCCTTTGAACACTCTGTGCTTTAGATATTGTCAACTTGTGACAGTTTCTTGAAGTGCCCACTTCCCATAGCGTCTGTATCACTATAGTTTCCCAGGTTTCCTTCTGCTTCCCTGACTATTTCTTAGTCATCTTCTCAGATCTGTTTTCCTCATCTTCATCCTTTGGAGTTCAGTTCTCGGGTATTCCTTTCCAATCCTCACACTACCCTCAAAGAGTCACAGATTACGTAAGTTACAGTTTGTAAAAGGAAGATTGCTTCCTAGCAAGTGGTATGCAAGTGCATGTTAAATCAGTTTCATCTACTACACAGAAACAATTATCATTTAGACCTTGCTTTTCACATTTATTTTTTGGGTATTTTCTTTTCTAAAAAAAGTTTATTATTAATTTTGAGAGAGACAGAGACAACATATGTGGGGCAGCGGCAGAGAGTGAAAGAGAGAGAGAATCCCAAGCAGGCTCCACGCTGTCAGCACAATGCCCACTGTGGGGCTCGAACTCACAAAACTGTGAGATCAAGACCTGAGCCAAAACTAGGAGCTGGATACTTAACCGACTGAGCCACCCAGGTACCCCTGATTCTCACGTGTCTATCTCTAGCAGAGATGTCTGTACTGAGTTCTACATGTACATACTGGGCTTATTTCATGGCTCCAATGAATGTCTTACAACAACTTCAAACTCAAACTGCCTCATACTGAATTCATCAGCTTCCTAAGGCAACATGTTCTTTTTCTTCTCAAGCCATTGCCTGGAAACATCCACTGACCCCTTTGTTAAGTCAGGAACTGTAGCTGTCCTTGATTTTCTCTCTCCTCATCTTCCATGCAATTATAATCATCAGAGTATCTTGAATTTACTTTTGAATTTCCTCACAAATCAGCCACATCTCCCAAACTCCACTTCCAATGATATTATATGTCATAGGTACCTTTCATTTTAAAACATTATCTAGAAACTTCTGGTTTTCTGATATTTCAGAATATACTTAAACTTGATCCATAAAAACTTTCAAGTATACATGTTAGGAGGACTTTTTAGTTTTATGTTTTATATTCTCTGTGTGTGGTAAACATTTGTGATATTATGACATGAAGTATGAAAGATACCTATAATAATGCTTGATGATTTTTATATATGATAATATACTGCTTGGTTGGGTCACTCTGTGCTTCAAAATCTGAAGCACGCTAAACAATCTTATTATTTGATCCTGTCCCTTACATTTATTTCATTATTTCATTAAACGTCTATTCTTTCTTTCAAGTAAAATTTATTATATGAGCAGTTCTCTTTTCGTTAAACTTCTATGTATAACATTTCTCATACATTTTGCTCTTTATCCCAATATTTCAAGTTTTCCTCCCAATATTTCAAAGTTTTTTGACATTTCACTTTACCTAGGATGTGTTTTCCAGAAATTACTCATTCCAGGTTACAACTCTCATATTATTAAGAGCACTAATCATCTAATACTGAGTATATAGCTCAACACTGATGTTCATAATAGTATGATCTGATTTGGACACGCTGTGTCTTTTTCCCCTTATTTTGCAATGTTTTTTCAAGAGAAGAGTCTTAATCTAACTTACTTTGTTTAATATTGAGCAAAACTCAAATAGTTTAAGGGTTATAAATGAGAATGATGATGAGGTGTGGTGTTTGGTGGTATTGAAGATGTCAGGAATTCTCTTGAAAGCAGTGATTCAAACATGATTATTTAATTTGAAGATAAGCAAGGTCATTTTTTTTCGCCCTTAACCCCCTTCCATTTTTTTCCCTTGTTTCCTGAATTGGGATAAGTCATATTTATCATTCTGTAAACAAATGTGCCTATTTTTATGGTTCTCTACTCTCATCAAACTTTAGCCTCTATTCTGGAGATACTTGCTACTTCTGAAGATATTGGAGTTTGCAGGGATGAAATTTTGCTAAGGAAAGTCCACTAAAGTCACACATTATCTGATGTGTGTTTTAGACATATTATCTTCGTTCAAAATCAACACAAACAGATTATAACCTGTTCTAACCCTTTATTTAACACATGAAAAACTCAAGTTTCATGGATGTTCAAGTTTTTTCCTAATTAACTAGAAAGAACCAGACTGATGTTCAAAAGACACCTTATTTCTCCCTTATGTCCATTCTTTTCACTTTATTTTATCTTGCAGTCTTGCCCTACAAATGAAATAACATTAGTATATTTATTTGCTCTCTCATCTCCTTTTGACCCTTAATTTATTGTGAAAGAAAATAGTACTACCAGAGCAGATCCAGATATTTATTATTACCAATCCTTACTATGCATGTTCACACCTTGTAAAATATTTCTCTAATTTGGTTACAGACATTATACTGTACACAATGACAGTCACTTTTTATTGCGATTCAAATGAACGATTGGTAAAGTTTAAAAGAGTACATACGCACTCTCACACATAGCACACATACACACCATTTTGGCAAAGGCAAAGAGATTAACACTTTCTTGAGCCCCTGAAAAACGTGTATATTGGAATTATATATGTGAAAGGCAATTTACATACACACAAATTCTTAAAAATGTACAAGATTTTGTGGCAATAATTCCTTGCCTGTGAATGTTCCAAAATGAAATAATGAAGGAAATTTTGAAATGATAAACTTCAAATATATTTATTACATTGATGTTTGTAGTGTTTATGATATTTAATTTTCTAATTGGCAAAATAATTTCTAAAACATTAAAAAAATAAATTATACACCTATTAGATGAGGTTATCCAGGTCATTTTACAGATATATGTATATCCACATGTTCAGTGACAAGGTTACCAAACTACATATGTGCTGTGATTATTCACAAACATTTGTGTAAATATTAGCACACATATACATACACTTACATAATCATATGCACCAGCATTTTTTGTTTGTTTGTTTGTTTTCCTGAGTGGGTAGGTTGATGGCTATTCTGGGATTTTCTTATCCTGTTCTTTATGTTTTATGATTTCTTAGAAATAAAAATGTATTACTTTCCCTGTTTAAGAAGACTGTTTTAATTTTGTAAATATTAAAATGAGATCAGCTGGTTAGAAAATCATCAGTCTGTCAGTGCTACTCTCCCACTTAGAATGAAGGTATTTAAATCTATTATAATTAATAATACATAGTCAAAGTAAATTTTACCTATGGTTCATATTATCTTAACAATACCAAATAGAATGCTTACTTTATTTAAAAAAACATTTATTGAGACATAATTGACATATAACTTGTGTATGTTCAAGGTGTATATGTTGATTTGATACATTTGTATATTGCAATATGATTATTACCACATTAGCTAACATCTCCATTGCATCACATAATTATCATTTGTTATTTTGTGGTGGGAACAATTAAGTCACCTGTTAATATCTTTGAAATTTATACAACAGTATTACTGTCTATAAATATCATGCTGTACATTAGATATCCAGGACTCTTTTATCTACTCGTTGCAAATTTGTACACTTGAACAATATATTCCCCATTTTCCCACTCTCATTCCCTATTAACTGCCATAGAATGATTGCTTTCCATTTTTACAGATACATCACTTAGATGAAAACTAAGTGATAATAAACTATGTTTTTTTTTCTAGATAGAATCAAACACAAATGAAATAGATGATTTCTAAATGGTTTTATTAATAAAAAATTTGCATTTTTTCCATTGCGGAGATGGGAAAAAATAATATTTCCAGTTACCTAAAATTTATAAGCTTATTATAATCAGAGAAATTCTGTTGAAAGAGGAATGTACTATATATATTTCTGAATGGAAAAGTTAAATTAGCATTATGAAAATTATAATCAAATAAGTGCAAAATACAAATAGAAACAATTTCTATATATACATTTCTTTTCTTACATTACTTTTCTATTGACTTTTTTTTATAATAAATACGAAAGAAACTGATGCTTAACTGACTGAGCCACCCAGGTGTTCCATTAGTGATTATTTTGTTATATTTATTTCTACATCACTCTATCTATAAATATGGGAAGTTGGTTTTCGACTCAAGCCTTAGCTAACCACATTCAAGAAGGGCATAGGTCAAAGCCTTAAAAAAAACATGAGGGGCGGGTGGTTTCTCTTATACTTGAGAAGAGGACACAGAAATTCACCCAGTAGTCAAAGATTGAATGAGTAGATTAGAACAAATCACACAAAGGAACAACAAAAAAGGTAATTGAAAATCTTTAAAACAATGTATTTTCTTTTTTACCCAAATTTTAGAGGAAATAGAACACATATACAAACATAAAAAATAAAATAAAATCTTGGCTAAATACCAAGTTGAAAAGAGCAAACTCCTATTTTGTTTGAGCCCCATATCAACCATATAATTATAGTTAGCTCTAGAATTATTTGGGATTAATATTCATATTGTAGATTGAGTCTTCATTTAGATTTTCTCCCTAGATGCCTGTTTTAGGCTACTTTCTTAAATTGGTTAGTTAATTATACTTGTAGGATTAGCAACCAGAGAAACTGGTTCTTATCCTGTAGTTCCTTTGGTGATATTGCCTACTCATAGTCTTTAATTTCCAGTAAAGGTAATATTTCAAAGAGAAATAAATACAGATATCAGTAATTAATATATTGAATAATATTTCCCTGAATTGTATTTAGTCTCTATCCCATAAGTCTTCTTTATTTTAAGGAAATGTTGGGAAAGTTGAGGATCTGGTCTTGCCTCTGTCACTTACTAGCCACCTAGCTATGTGATGTTGGAAAACACCTCATGTATCTCTAACATAAAGTCAGTATACCTGTTCCGTTGGCTGTATAACATTATTGTCAAAATACAGTGACCTAATAGATAAGAAATTGCTTCAAAAAATGTTAACACTTTATAAAAAATGATTTATAATGCTATATATTTGTACTTCTAATATCATTTGTTAAAATAAATGTGGTGTATATGCCATATAGCCAGGATCTCATCACATTTATCTTAATTTTAATCTTATTTCATAGATAAACAATACTGATGTCAAAATAATGCTTATAATGATGACTCAGTGTTCCAAGAATGTGGACCTGGGGGAAGTTCATAAAGAGATAAAGAAGGCTCTGTACAGACTCATTAGATTTAGTATGTGGCAAATGTGCAGTCCCACAACCTTAGACCTCTCTTGAGAAACCACCCAAACATTTGCATTCCCACAATGTATTTATTTAAAAAATACTTTTTTCCTGAGAAAAAAATCTGCCTCTCAAATCTCTTACTGAGATTATGCAAGTTCAGAAACTCTCTAGTCAGGAACAAGAGTTGGAAGCCTATTAAAAATAGTTTTTAACAGGGGCGCCTGGGTGGCTTAGTCGGTTAAGCGTCCGACTTTCGCTTAGGTCATGATCTCGCGGTTTGTGGGTTCGAGCCCCGCGTCGGGCTCTGTGCTGACTGCCGGCTCAGAGCCTGGAGCCTGTTTCAGTCTGTGACTCCCTCTCTCTGACCCTCCCCTGTTCACGCTGTCTCTCTCTCTCTCTCTCCTAGAAATAAATAAAAAACATTAAAAAAAAAATTAAAAAAAAATAAAAATAGTTTTTAACAAAAACCCATTTCTGGACCTTGGTCATTATGAATATTGGTCCATTGAAAATACTGCTTATAAAAAATGAACTTCAAAAAAAAAAAAAGAGAAAATAGAAAACTAGAAGACTCCCTAGAATGTTTTTATCTTTCTCTTCTCTCACTATAAGTTTCATTCTAATTTTTCACTTCTTCATTCCTTAACCTTGGTGTTAGTGTGCAGCTAACTCACCCAAAATGAGAAAGAGCAAAGAAGGCACATAGGTTAAAGATAAAAGCAGGCTCCAGATTGTCGTGGGCAGAAAGGTAGCCCCCCCACCCCCAACTGGGATCAGGCAAATTGAGTGGATGGCAGCAATAAACACCAAGAGAATAACAACATTAGCCACTGCTGAGCAGAAAATTGGAATTATGCTTCAAGCTATTTTTTTCCTCTTTTCTGGTTGTCAGGTTTGTCTGTCCTGTCTTTCATTGGTACACCACAGAGAAGCAGCCAAAATGAAATTCCTTTCTCTTAGACATAGCAAAGTATGCCTTGATCTTGCAAATTAATAGTAAAATTTTAAAAAAGAAGTTCAACAATATGTGAAAAAGAACATTTGAACCAAAGCTTTTCAATTATATAAGCACAATGCTAATAATACATAAGTAAACACAAAATGTAATTTTTCCAGATTAATTTCAAGATGATAAAATAACAGGAGTATGTCCCCAGAACTAAAGGTAGAATAGATCAGTAACTGTGCACATATTGTGTCATGTCTTTCCCAAAATGATGTCTAATGAAATCTAATGCTGTAATTCCAGCCTATGCTTGTCCTCGTCCATTCTCTGTGAACTTTTGGCTCTTTGAATCCTGCCATAAGTTCTCATTCACATCAATATCCACTGCCATTCTTTCTGAGTTCTCTTCCAGTCACCAAAGCCAAACTGCCAACATATTTCTACCTCTACTTGACTGTGATCCTTAGAATATTCACTTTACCTTAAGATCTGTACTGTTCACTTTCTAATTTGTAGCCCAGGAATTCTTGGCTTCCATACTAACCAAATTAGAACCAAAATGTTTCTCAGCTTGTCCCTAATATCTTTCCAAATTAGTGCTATATTTTCAATTATTTTCTAGACCTTCAGAGAATTTGAGATAACATTCTCAGGAAAGAATAAACTCCATGAAAACTGAGCTTCCATTTTTACAGTGTATCCAACATGGGGTCAAAAATTACTTATACAAATTATAATGGCTAAAATTTACTGAATAGTCACCATTCTTTTTTTTTTTACTTTATTTTTTGACTTTTTATTTAATTTTTTCCTGCCTCATTTCAAAAAAGAATTTCAAAGTAAGCTATAAACTTATAAGCAAAGATAAACTAAATTATGATTAGCTTTTGTCACCTATAATTTGTCTTCACCTGTAATCTTATCAACATTTTAACAAGTTGTATGATTCTTCAATTGACAAACAGGAGTTGCTGAATATCTATTTATTGAATTTAATTGAAATGAGAAGAAAGAAAAAAATTTGATAAATGTTTTGATAAAAGTTCTTTGAGAACTTTTTCCTTTTTTGTCAACATGCATTTCTTAAGTTTGACTATAATATGGATTTCAACTCAGAAATAATGAGATCTCTTTTTATTACTTAATGCTCATGTTAGTCCACTTTAAAATTAATGTTGACATTTTAATTACTTTGTTTATTTTATTTTTTT
>NW_027532605.1:6039917-6083325 GCF_008692635.1 Crocuta crocuta
GTGAGGTGGTATCTCAGTGTGGTTTTGATTTGTATTTCCCTGATGAGGAGGGATGCTGAGCATCGTTTCATGTGTCTGTTAGCCATCTGGATGTCCTCTTTGGAGAAGTGTCTGTTCATGTCTTCTGCCCATTTCTTCACTGGATTGTTTGTTTTTCGGGTGTGGAGTTTGGTGAGTTCCTTATAGATTTTGGATACTAGCCCTTTATCTCTATATATCATTTGCAACTATCTTTTCCCATTCTGTCGGTTGCCTATTAGTTTTGTGGATTGTTTTCTTTGCCGTGCAGAAGATTTTAATCTTGATGAGGCCCCAATAGTTCAATTTTTGAATAGTCACCATTCTAATTCCTTCACATTTAACCCTCACACCCAGTGAGGTAGGTTCTAGTAAAATATCTATTTTATAGATGAGTAAACAGAGGTAAAGAAGGGATAAGTATATTGTCAAATTCACATAATTGGTAAGTTACTAACCTTGTATTTGAAGTTGTACTGTCTGTACTAGTTTGCCACAGCTGCCATAACAAATAGTATGCCACAGACTGGGTAGCTTAAACAACAGAAGTTTATTTCATCACATCTAGAAAGCTAGAAGTTCAAGGTGAAGGTGTCTATGAGGACTGATTGTTTTTGAGGCCTGTCTTCTGGGCTTATAGGTAGTAAGTCTTTCCTCTGTGTGTATCATATACTAATTTTTCCTCTTGTTTATATAAGGACACCAACCATAATTGGATTAGAACCCGCCTCAATCTCACTCGTCCTTAATTATCTCTTTAAAGGCCTTATCTCCAAATACAACACAGTTTGAGGTATTGGGGGTGTTAAGACATCATATGAATTTGTAGTGGGACACAAAGACCATAGCACAGTCCCACTCCAGATTCCTTCTGTTCACCACTAAACAAACCTAAAAAAGAGAAAAGACAGAAGGTAGGTGGAGGGTGAGAGGAAGCAAGGAAGAAGAGATGGAAGGAAGGATGGAAGAGAGGGGGGAAGGAAAGAAAGGAGGAAGGAAGACAGGAAAAACAGAAGAGAAAGAGGAAAAAAAGGAAGGGAGGAAGGAAAGATATTACTTGTGATCACAGCATGGGACAATATTTGGATTGACTGGATGGCTCTGGGTTTCCATAAGGGATATACCCATCTCTACTACAGTGATATAATTTCCAAGCAAATCAGAGTAACTTTGTAGGCAGTCAGAAGCTGAGTGCTTTGTATATATTGCTGAAGACATAATTCCCCAATTCTAGGGAAGGCAGTTTGGTATGGTGATATGACCATGAGCTCTGGAGTTACAGAAACATGCATACAAATATTAGCTCTGTCTCATTATTTGGAAAAATTATACTTCTTTTCTGAGCCTCAGTTTTCTTAAGATGGGTATAATACTTCAAGTAGAATAAGATTTTCTGGGGGGCAGAGGGACAGAGAGAGAAAGAATCTTAAGCAGGCTCCACATTTAGCGTGGAGCCCAACACAGGACTCAATCCCATGACCCTGGGATCATGACCGAAGCCAAGATCAAGAGTCTGACACTCAACTGACTAAACCACCCCAGTACCCATATTTTTAAGGGGTTTATAGTTGATAGAAAGTTCTTAGATAAATTTATATCCTTAACAAGTGAAAATATCAAGGTTCTTACCTTTTCCTTTCCATTTTTGGCTCCTCACTTCCTAGATTCATATAGACCACTTCATATAATCTCTCAAGAATATTAATGTGAAATTAATACTGTGAAATATCAAATGATACATTTCTTTCTCCTACTTATTTCTAAGTACACTTTTAAAAAATGTTTATTTGTTTATTTTCACAAAGAGAGAAAGAGAGCAGGAGAGGGTCATAGAGAGAGAGGGAGAAAGAGAATCCTAAGCTGGCTCTTCATTGACTGTACTACAGAAGGCTTGACCTCAGGAATCATGTGAATATGACCTTAGCTGAAATAAGCCACTGATTTGGTGGCTTAACTGACTGGGCCACTCAGGTGCCCCTCTAAGTACACTTTTAGCCATCCCTCCTACACACTACCATCTCTTTGGATTGGGTTTTAGCAATTGTTCTTTTTCCTCCTTTGATTTGGAAAATCTACTTAGGTAGAATTTTACAAACACCAAATCTACTCTATTCATGTTACTGCTTCCTTTAAAAATTTCCTTTAAAATTTTTTTCATTGAAATATTTCATACTTCCAGAAAAGTAGAGTATGCAATTTAAAAAAGACAATTGCATTTAGAAAAATAAATATGGATGGATGGCCACTCTCTCACATTTGCTTCTAATCTCTTTATTTTTTGGTAGGAGAAATAAAACTGCATGGATATACCCAAAGATCTATACTATAATCTAATTTTAGCTCACAAAGTATACTCAAATTATCACGTATTACTTAGTTTTGGGTTATTGAACACAGAATTATGAACGCTGTATAAAGTGCCTATGCTCACAATGGAAAATGCTTTAATGATGTAGACAGTGAACATGTACACAAGTAAACATATAAGTAGTGAAAAGTGTTATTCAAAAAACAAAGCAAGACATTACTAGCAGAATGTGAAATGGTGCAGCTGCTTTAGCAGTTCCTTAAAAGATTAAATAAAATTACCATATGATCCAGTAATTCCACTCTAGTTATATACCCAAGAGAAATGAAACTGTATGTCTGCACAGAAACTTGTGCATAAGTGTTCACAATGGCATTCTTAACATCCAAAAAGTGGAAAGAGCACAAATGCTCATTGACTAATAAACTGATAATTATCGTGTGTCTATACAGTGAAGTCCTGACACATGCTACAGCATGGATGAACCTTGAAAACCTTATGCTAAATTAAAGAAGCTAGACACAAAAAGCCATTTAGTGTATTGTTTCATTTATATGAAATATCTATAGTTAGGTGATATATAGAGACAGAAATTAGATAATGGTTACCTACAGATGTGGAATGGGGAAATTGGGAAGGGAGGAGGTAAATGGCTAAAGGGTGTGGAGTTTCCTTATAGGGTGATGAAATATTCTAATCTCACGGGGGCAATGTTTGCACAACTCCTTAGATATGCTGATAGTTACTGAACTACTGAATTATTTTTAAAAATCAAGTGTATTAAAAATAAAAATTGGTGCTTGACACATGAAAATGAAGAGCTAAGCCATAAATCAAGATAAAATATTTATAATGTATCTATTTGGCAAAGATTTTATGTTCATAATAGACACAGAACTTATATAGTTCAGTAATGAAGAGACAAAGAAGCTTAAAAATTAAAAAACAGGTTATTGGGATAGAGAATGATAAGGAACTGGTGCTGGTTACTTTTTAAATATGGTGCTCCAAGAAAATCTTTTGCAGGAGAGGATAATTGAAAAGGGTACTAACTAAAGAAGGGAGTCTGTGAATCCAGTATCTCAGAGAAGAGTATTCCCATGATAAGAAATAGTGGTTTTGGGGGCGCCTGGGTGGCTCAGTCGGTTATGATCTCACTTTCCGTGGGTTCGAGACTCACATCGGGCTCTGTGCTGACAGCTAGCTCAGAGCCTGGAGCCTGCTTCAGATTCTGTGTCTCCCTCTCTCTCTGACCCTCTCCTGCTCACTCTCTGTTTCTGTCCCTCAAAATAAAATAAAGACATTAAATTTTTTTTTAAAAAAAGAAATAGTGGTTTTGGGGGTGCCTGGGTGGATCAGTTGGTTGAGTGACTCTTAATTTCAGCTCAGGTCATGATCCCAGGGTCATGGGATGGAGCCCTCCTTTGGGCTCTGCACTGAGCATGGAGCCCGCTTGGGATTCTCTCGATCTCTCTCTCTCTGCTTCTGCCCCTCTCATCACCCTTCTCTCAAATTAATTAAAAATAGTAGTTTCAAAATATTAAACCTAGAAAATATATGGTTTGTTCAAGAATTAGCAGTTTCAGTGAGGCCAAGAGATTAGTAGGCAGTATCCACAAAGCCAAGCAATTATAGGAAAGACAGGAAGTAAAATTGAAGGGGAGCTGGAAATGACTTATTGGGTACCCTTTCTCTTGGTGAAATAACCCTGCTTCATGATGATGATGATCATGATGACAGAGCAAAACATTTCCCAGCTCCTGTCTTAAATCTTTAACTGCTTTTATACAGGCCCACTTAGAAAACATAACCTTCACATACAATCTGTCCAGACTGAATTCATTCCTAATATTCACCAATCAATACTTATATTAGTGTCCCTATTTCTATGATTTGCACAACAATTTACTCAGGATGTACTTGAATTATCTGCCCTTCTTATCCTGTATTTATTCAATTTCTCAGTTTTATCAATACTTAACTCAAAAAGTCTCTCCCACCTGCTCTTTTCTCTGTGGTTCCACTGATAACTCCCTGACCTTCTGCAACAGTCTAGCTGTTAATTCCACTTAAATTTTGCCTTCTTGGCATCTTTCCATATATGCTGGATTTTAGTAAAGCACAGATCACATTGTGCTTTTTCATATTTTTCTGGTTCAGAAAATCTACGAACTTTTCCTTAAATGTAACATTATTTGTCAAAGTATTTCCCAAAATTATGTTATGGGACAATAGTCCCATAAAAGTCTGGAAATGCATTTACTATATTCTCCCATAGAAGATATAATTGTACATTACAATAATGAGGATCCTATAAAAGTCTACAGTTGAGAAGCTCAAGTTTTTTAATTCCAACATAAATATATATTTTTATCTAACAACTAATTACATCTTGCTGAACTCATGTTCTGAGAACACTTCTTGACTTAAAAGGATAAATTTGACGCTGCAAATTAGCACTAAAGTGAATAGAAAATGTAAACTATATAACTATAGATTATTCTGTGAAGTGTATAAAATGTGTTCATTAAAATGCATAAAATTTTAGAACTTAGATGGAATTTAAGGACAATGTAGCCAAAGTCATGTGTTTTATAAATCAGGTTTAAAAATATAAATTTATTTCCAAAGGTTACATAGGCTGCTGGCCGAGCTAAGTGTAGGATTTTTAGTTTTTGGCCCCAAAAGATAAATACTATTTTTATTTAAATTAATTTAACATGCATTTATTGTCCACTGCTATGTACCTGGCATATACAAAAATTATCATGATGATTTATCCAGGCATTGTTGTTAACATTGTATTTTTATTTAACTCTGTTGGTTACATGTAAATTCCTAAGGGTCAAGGATTCCTCTAGATTTGTAAATCTCTCTTGGTGCCTAACATCTTATCATGCACACTAGTCACTAACACAACACATTCATATAACAGATTCTTCCTGAAATACCTTCATATTGAATTAGAAATTAAAGGGGACTTGAAGACTTAGGGCCCACCTGGTTCACAGCTGGCACCTCTTGCTCTGTCCTCACACAGTGAAAGGGATGAGGGATATTTGTGGGATCTCTTTCATAAGAGATACTACCCTTGCAGTATCTCACAATAGTGCTATTTTTAATTTTTTGATGACTATGTTGAGTATCTTTTAATATGCTTGTTTTCCATTTACATATAATCTTTTGATAAGTGCCTGTTCAATCTTAAACCATTTTAATTGGATATTTACTTGTAATTCCTTATATATTTTCAATGTATAATCTTCAGATATATAAGTTTCAAACACTTTCTCACAACTTCCTTTGCTGTGTCTTAATGGTACTTATCTTGATGAGCAGAAGTTCTTGATTTTAATGAAATGTCATTAACAGTATTTATTTTATAATTGGTGCTATGTCCTGATTCAGAAATCTTTGCCAACCTTGTCAGGAAATATTATCCTATGTTTCTTTTATAAGATTTGATGTTTTATCTTTCACATTCAGATCTTTGAATTCCTTTGAATCAGTCATTCTGTATGATGGCAGGTTGGGTAGTAGATATTTTTAATGGGCCCAGATATTCAAGAAAGTAGAATGCAGAAAGTTATACTGAGTTAACTGATGCACAGCTTCAGTTTGGGTTTGCTATCATGTTTGCCATTTTGTATTGTAACTTAGTGATGTTTTTCGGAAGTTTTAAAAAGAAATTAATTACAATGATATGTAATTAAGTCAGTTCATGCTAAGTGATCTCCACAAATCACGGAGTCACCAGTGTCATAACAAATTATAGTAGCTTTTCAGTGGTGTGCCCAAATCAGTCTTTTGCTCTGGGAGGTTTATTGCTTTTGATCAATCTTCCGAGGCAACATTGTGGAGAAGAAAAAGCACTGGACTAGTAATCTGCTAACTTGGTTTCAAATTCTGGATCAGTTGTTAATTTGCTATAGCCTGCTACAGTGAATTCTCATAGTTTTATCTGTCCGACACCCTTCCTTTCTTCTGGAAGCAACAATCCACTCCTCCTCAGAGCTATACTTTTCCATCCTAAAACGTATATACTATGTTAAGGTTTACAATATTACCACATTTTCCTATTTTCCAAACCTGAAACAAGTCTGTTTCCGCTCCCTCAAATCGATTCCAGTCTCCCAACAGCTTTTCATCTTAAATGTACTGGTCCAAAAGTGGGGCATCCAAAAGTTTCAATTCTTCCAAATTGGAACCATCAGTCCTATTCTCAAGCTTTTTGAAACTAGTCCATAAAGAGCAGTAGTCACATTAATTTTCTAATATTTATTTATTTTTATTTTTATTTTTGAGAGAGAGGCAGCATGAGTGGAGGAGGGGCAGAGAGAGAGGGAAAGAGAATCTGAAGCAGGCTCCAGGCTCTGAGCTGTCAGCACAGAGCCTGACGCAGGGCTCTAACTCACCAACCATGAGATCATGACCTGAGCCGAAGTCCGACGCTTAACCAACTGAGCCACCCAGGAGCCCCTCACATTGTTTTGATGGAGTGTTTTAAGGTTTAAAACTTGGGAAATTTCAATGTTGTGCATACTACTATGTAGAGAAGGCTGGGCTGCCCTGAGTGAGGGGTAATAAAGCTTTTCTAAGGAGTGCAGTAGCAATGAGCAACTCCTGGCAATAGCAGCTCCCAGACTCTCAGATCCAACAACAAACCTTTCCTTTCTGAGCCTAGATTATTTCTGAGCCTAGATCATTCCACCTTGTCTAGAATGAATAAGCTGATGGCCTTTTGACCTAAACTGTCTGAGCTGCCTTCTGTTTCTTACAACTAAGGAAAGTCTAAAACTACTAAAGTTAGACAACACTCTAGGCCAATATTTTTAAAGAAAGTAACTTAGTTTGGAGCCCAAATTCTCATCAAGTTCTTCAGGCACCCAACCTCAGCCTGCTCCCTAAACCATGGGACACGAAAACATGCTATATTTTACACTCAAGATACAATAGCATTGTACATCTCAAAGAAACTAATGGAAATAGAAGAGTCCTTGAAAAATACATTTTCAGAAGCAAGACAAAGACTAGAAATTTTAGCTGATAGACTCTTCAAAATTATATATATATATATACACATATATACATATTTGAGGATTCAAATAGTTTATAATATAATAGAAGGTATGTATTACTGCTATTGACTAAAAATCAGATGTATGTTAACATTTACAAGTGTTGTGAGAAAATAGGCTATACATTTCCCTAGTAATTTTTATGAAGTTTAAAGCAAAATGGTATTATTTCATTATTTATTATAAAGCTTCATACCCTTAATGGTGTATAACGCAGCTATGATTTGTTACAGGCATAAACATAGAATTCTCTAAATTGTTTTAGATGGAATGTCCTTTTTTGCATTTGTGCATATTTACAGATAAGAATTTTTTTCCTTCCTGACACTGATAATATCAGTGCTGAACATGTGCATACATCCCTTCTTTTTCTCTTCCTGTGCTGCATGAACACATTTCCTTCCATTTTTGAATCCAAAGGAGACAGAGCCTTTAAAAAATTTCAGTGTAGTGTTCCTTTTTTTTTTTTCACTGTGGATCTCTAAATCATTTTGTAAAAGGAAGTCTCACTTTCCTGCTGAAATCTATTTCCCTCAGAGTGTAAATGGGTTGGTTTATCACTTAAAGTCCCTTTTCTGTTAAACTCTTTTGAATCAGATAACTCCCTAAATTGAGGGTGGAAGGACCAGGGTAAAGGACTCAACAGAATGCTGCTAAACATTTATTGTTCCACAGTTCTGTTTGCTCTCTCATAGAAAATCTGGTTAGGAAATTGGTTATAAAAAATAAATCTATTTTAAAGGAAACAAAGACAAAAATTTGGAAAATGCCTTTCTTTTTTAAAAGAAGTACTGAAGCAAAGGGAAAGTGAAGTCAGGAATTGAACATTGACTGCATGAGTGAAATAATAGAAAATATACACCAAATATTAAAATATAACTCTGACTGGGAAAGAAGAATAGCAATACTCTTGCATAGAATTGATGCAGATAGAATTGCATACAAAAATGGATCTTAATGCGTACTTAGCCATGTTGATCAGGATTTACCCATTCTCTCAATTACTGCCATTTCCATTTGTGTTTTTGAGGTTGAAATGTGACTGTGTACTGGAATAATATTAGTCATATGCCCTGAAAGTATGTTTGTCTACAGTAGTAAATGCTACATGCACACATTTTAAATATGATTCATGGAATTTGTGGACAAAAGTGTGTGAGAATACACATTAAATGTCATAGAAATTTACATGTGGAGGCATGCATAAGATTCCTATGAGTCCATAGGTAATTCAACATTAACTTCTAATTAAATATATCTGGGTTCTGTATTTCAGAGATCATTTCTACAATGAAGAAAGAACAGATTTTTTGGGCTTCTGTGTATCTGCTGCTTAACTGTGCCTCTGCCTCTCTTAAGGCTGTTGCCAAGGATGGTGAAGATTATACAGACATTACAGGTAAAATGTTAGAAGCATTCATCTTTTTCAGCTCGTTAAAGCTCTCAATTGTAATTCAAAAATTTAGTATATTTTCTCCAGTGTATAGAAGAATGTTACTTTTGCAGAAGTGATTTTTTCTTGGGAAATGTCTTCTATGTAAAATGTAAAAAAAAAAAAAAAAAAAAGAAACTTAGACCCAAAAAAAGTCACTTGAGCAAGACAGTCTCCTTTTTTCAGGCTATAAAATCTCAACATTGAAGTATCTCTGGACAACTGCAGGGAGTAAAGTGCTGTAGAAACAGCTCTCGGTGAACTGTGATGCCACCTTTGGCTGGGAAAAGTGAGAAAAGAAAAAGGAAACTACAGACATCTGAGGCTTCAGCCATTCTCTCCTTATTCTCAAAATAGGAACTTTCCAGATGAGTCCAGTGTGAGAACCTAGTCACCCAGAACAGTAGGTGATTTGGCTTAATGCAAGTTAGTTCTCATCCCAGAAGCTCTGTATCTAAAAACAAAATATTAACAATCAGCAATAGAACAAAGAGAAGATTGTACCCTGATTGTTAGTGTAGGCTTCTTTCTTAAAAGTAGTATTTTTGTGGCAAATTGGTAATTTTTGATAGAAGTCTCAAGTCACTGGTAATAGTGAGAGAATGTGAACAAAGTGATAGCTTCTATTTGTATGGAATGTTTATGATGTACAAAAGACTTCCATAAATACATTTTTATTTCATATATCTAACCATTCTTTAAAGGGATTTCATTTAGTATATTTCCTTTTGATAAGACTAAATATATATATTTTATGTGCCTGAGACTGGTAGGTCCTGGGGAGGCAGTGATGAGTCAGAAACGTTCTCGAGAATCTCAGTTTCACAGGGAGACTGCTCTATTTATAGTCACTGAAAAAAATTGTTATGAAAACTTCCTAAAGATGAAACTCGATTTAATAAAGTAAATACTATAATGTGCCTTATAAAATGAGAATTTAGATATTATGAAATAAGCTCTAATTCTTCATTTGTCCCATTTATCAAAAGAGATGGCTTCCAATATTTTGGAAGTTGAGCAGATAAGGAATGTAGAGAATAAAGTCCCAAAAGGGAAACAGCAGGCAACCCATGGGAAGTGGGAGGAGAAAGGATTCCCAATATTCATCCAACCTAATCTCTTCAGTTAGACTGAGAAAATGCACACCAAGTAACCATAAGAATCCTGAATTGTTGTTGCCACAGTTGGCCAAGAAACCAGAATTAACCCATCAATAATTAAGCCCAAGTTTAAAATCTCTGGATAAATTCAGAACAAACTAAGCTGGCTAAGAAAATTTATCTCAAAGTTAGACTTGAAGATCACTAAACTGACTGGCTGCACAGTCTTAAGCAGTTTTGGGGTTTAGGGTTTTTTTTTTTTTTTAAATTATTCTTGCAATAACCTGATTCCATATCAGAATCCATTCCATTTTGAAGATACCACTTATCACACTGTGCCAAGGTCATGCCATCTTTTCATAGAAGTACACCATTTCACTGAATTATCTTATAGGAAAACATAAGGTTGTATCACTTCTCTCACAAGGGAAGAGTAGACATTTTCTTAATCAGTCTAACCAGCAAGGGGGATGAAATACAATAAACTTTTTTATAATAGAAAACAGTAGTGACTAAAACTGTTTTGTTTTGTTTTGTTTTGTTTTTTTAATTCTCTTAGCATGGGAGAGCGAAAATTAGCAGGGAGCATTTAAAGAAAAGCAGGTGTCGGGGCGCCTGGGTGGCTTAGTCGGTTAAGCGTCCGACTTTCGCTTAGGTCATGATCTCGCGGTTCGTGGGTTCGAGCCCCGCGTCGGGCTCTGTGCTGACTGCCAGCTCAGAGCCTGGAGCCTGTTTCAGTCTGTGACTCCCTCTCTCTCTCTGCCCCTCCCCTGCTCACGCTGTCTCTCTCTCTCTCTCCTAGAAGTAAATAAAACATTAAAAAAAAAAAAAAAAGCAGGTGTCTTTCATAAGATTTAAAATCAGACAGACCTGTGTTTGTATGTGTGGTTTGTCACTCAATAGCTTTGCAAAATTAGATGAGTTATATAAACTCTGACTCCCAGTGCCTTAATCTATATCTAAGGGATGTAAATCACCATGTTTATATGGCTGTTATGTGAACTGCATAGAGGCATCTGGCAGATGCTCTATGTCAGAACGTATGGCTGTGTTCTTGTCTGCCAGAGAAAACAAATCTTTTTGGGGCGAGAATCAAGCAGCATGTAGACTCTTAAATAGATATGCTCCACTAAAAAACTAGGCTCCCAAACAAGTTCCAGGAGAATGCGGGCTTTAAAAGGGACATGACAGGGGCGCCTGGGTGGCTTAGTCGGTTAAGCGTCCGACTTTCGCTTAAGTCATGATCTCGCAGTTCGTGGGTTCGAGCCCCGCGTCGGGCTCTGTGCTGACTGCCAGCTCAGAGCCTGGGGCCTGTTTCAGTCTGTGACTCCCTCTCTCTCTGACCCTCCCCTGCTCATGCTGTCTCTCTCTCTCTCTCTCTCTCTCCTAGAAATAAAAAAAAAGCATAAAAAAATAAAAGGGACATGACATATCCCCAAATATTATCATGAGCCTCTATCCCATATCTCAGGACAGGGGGAAGGGAGCGTGAGACTGTAATCCTCAGAATGTGAGACATAAAATACAAGAAATCCATGACAAAAATGATATAATATAAACCATAATTTTGTTTGTCTGGATGCATCAGATTAAATTCCTGTTACACTGCTCTGTATGTGTTTTCTAGTTCCCTGGTGTTAGGCAGATCCTTGTCACTAACACTTGCCTCAAGTCTCAGTTTCAAGTCTCAGGAAAACTCTCCCTGACCCTCCAGAAAGCTTAGGTATCTTATTACACACAAACACACCTTGAACTTCCTGAATGTTTATGTAAGCAAGTCTTCAGTGTCTGCATGCTACATGAGAGTGGTGTGTGTGTCGGGGCCGGGGGAAGAGGGGGGTCTGCTGCGAACTAATGTACTATCACAGCTGCCCTGACCACGCACTGCCTGACGCAATCAAGACACCATTGTTACTTTTCAAAAGGATTTATCCAAAAAAACAAAAACCAACACAGACTTCCATCCCTTTTGGACGGAGTGTCATGTCCCCATATCCAAGAGCATGTTCATCACTCCCCCACGTCAGCGATGTTGTGCAAAGTGTGGGTCATAAGCTGACAGGACAACAGAATATTCTAATACATGATTCATCTGAAAAATGCATTAAAATGTGAACAGTAAAGATGAAGAACTAGATAATAAATTAATAAAATATTGTTTGTAGTTAATTCTTAGTGTTTCATTTGGGAAGCTGCTGTAAAATCACCTGCTTTCATCATTGAAACATTTTTACTTTTTATAAAGGGAATTTGAGAAAAAATGTATTGAGTGGAAATTCTAGGATTAAATCTATGTGCTTGACCTAAATGTCAATCTAAGAATCTCAGTCATGCAGATCTATGACAGTATCACTTAATTTTAAGAATGTGTGAGATATCTGGTGTAAAATTATGTGGGGTTCAGTTCTAGAACCAGCACTTACAGTGTGAACTGAGCAATTAATTCCTCTACTGCTATTTTATAATTTTAAAAATGGTATCTAAAGATACCTAATTCAGAAGGTTGTTGCAATTGTTAAATAATACAATTACAAAATATCTGGAGCAGAATTATTCGTAAACAATAGCTGTTATTACTACTACAGGGATAAATATGGTACTCTTTCATTTTTGTGGTGGTGGCCTGCCACCTGGTGGCATAATTACTAAATAGCAAGTTGAGGAAGCAGTATGTGCTTAATAGAGAAAATGTAAAGTAAGTTTCGGCATGATGAAAAGGACTACTAATACATCAAAAGTCAAAATCAGAGGACTCATCAGTGAGAAAAAAATCTTCTATAAATTATTATTTATAATAAATAGTTCTCCTAAATACCTGTAGCCACTCCGGTATTAAGTAAAGCTCCCTGGGTTCTACAGGTAGAGAATTGTACTAAAGGCACCTGCCTAAAGTACTGCTTCAATCATTTGGTCTGTGAAGATCTGAAGTAGCATTAATGTGTGAATCAGGGACCATAATATTGTATGAGTGCTATAGGAATTTTTGAAATAAGGGGATATAAGCCATAAGCTTCAAAACATCAGAATATTATCATTCCTAGCTAATTCTCAAAATTATTTATGTGACCCCTGAGATCCTGAGACCTATTCTAAGATAAGATATTTATAGAACTGACAGGTCAAATTTTTTACAGTCACATAAAAATGCATCCACAAACACACCATGCTAATGCAATAATATTTACCGTGCGTCTGCTCTCAGTAAAGTGCACTGCTTAAGGTCTTTAAGGCAAAGTTTCTAGCTTCTCACAACTTTTAACAGGTCAGAATGTCAGTCACAGTATTCTAAATTTTTAAGAAAGGTAATATAAGCAGCACTTACAATTATTCACAAATATACTACTACTCAGAAAAGGCTTTCAATTATTTTTGAACTTAAACTGACAATTGTAAGTTCAGTGATGAATGGGAAACATTTTTTTCATAAATTATTTTTTCTTTATATTTACATATTTATCTATGGAAAATATTTTACTATCTCAATAAAATAATGTTATATATAATGTATATATATTATATATAAGTGCTATTATATATTTAACATGTAATGAACTATAGAAAAAACACCTGTGTATAATTTAAGAAAATTAAAAATTTTAGGGATGCCTAAAATATTTAAAGCAAATTACAATTCTGAAGTACACATATTATTATCTGCCAGAAACTTTTAATATGCTTTGATAGACAGTTTATTTTATTTGTTAATTTTTTAATTTTTTAGAGTTATTTTAAAGCTAATCATAGTCAAGTAAGTTCATCAGCATAAATATTAGGTACATAGTTAGAAAGAAGAAGAAATGAGATTTAAATTTATATATGTCAATCAATAGTTATTTACTCATTTGGTAAACTATTTACATATATATTATAGACATTGGCTTTTGGGACATTATATCATTAGTGTAAAAACTATTAAAAAATATCATATAAAAACCCAAGTTATATTTTTTCAACTGCACATAACCCCATATGAAGCTGAAAGCCGACAAGTCCACACGTGCATAAAATCCAAATTAATTAAAGGTTTAACCAGTATTATAACTTGTTAATTAGCCAGTTCATGAAAATAGTGTTTGGTGCCGAAAGTATCTATGTCTTTTGTAGATGAAGATCTATGTGTCATAATATTCTATTCTATGTTATTCTACCTTATCACATTTGGAATCTGAAAATTTACTATTCTATAATTTCTGTCAGCTCCATTTATTTCAAGTGAGAAAACTGTCAATTATGTTATCAAAGAAACAAAAATGGTAATATGGTATTTTATAAATTAAACTTAGATTTTTTAGGTTAAAAGTTGCATTAGGGGTTGAGATAAAATTCCCAGGTTCATAAATAATTACTGTGGAAAGGATGAAGCAGCATATTAATAACTTATGTATAGAAAGCTGTATTTTTATATTTTCTTAAATATTTTTATTTATTTCTAGGAGAGAGAGAGAGAGAGAGAGACAGCGTGAGCAGGGGAGGGTCAGAGAGAGAGGGAGATACAGACTCTGAAATAGGCTCCAGGCTCCGAGCTGGCAGTCAGCACAGAGCCTGACGCGGGGCTCAAACCCACGAACCGCGAGATCATGACCTAGAGAGTCGGACGCTTAACCGACTAAGCCACCCAGGCGCCCCTAGAAAGCTGTATTTTTAATCCTTCTAAGATTTCAGGTCATACTTATCATTTTATGAACCATATAGAAAATAAAAAAATAATATTCCAATTATTTTGTCACAAAGACTTTTAACATTACTGAAATATGGCTAAAGCTAGACATTATTTAACACAGATCATTAAAATAACAAAACTGAAGGATAGAGGAAATTTGATAAAGTTATCTATTCTAAATTTTATGATATGCCTATCTTCTCTTTCAAAAAATTCAGTTTTGAAATTACAGGAATTCAATATTGATTTTCTTCTCAATGATTTATACACACAAACTTTTTCTTTTATTTTATGCTTTTAAAATGTTTTATATATTTTTAAATGATGACATCCATTCATATTTTTCCAAGTAAATTATTTCACAGTGTATTAAAACCCTTTTGGGGAAGATACCTAGACTTAATCAGTTTTAATTTAGCAGAATAGTGCTGTCCTCTGAAGGGCAAATTGGTTTAGGTTATTCTGATATTTCAGTATCCCTCAAAAGTGACCATAGTGAATACTTAATGTCTTAGAAAATATATTATAGACAATACTCAAGAAGTTTTATTAAGTGGCACCATTTGGTCTTTATTATTTTGGTAGTACCAGCCAGAATTTTCAGTGTCTATCTTACCAATAAAGTCTATAAGCAAATGCAACTTATTTAAAATTAGGCCTCTATTAATATTATTAGACTTGATAAAATTTTTAAAATGTAGTTGAGTTTTCTGTATGTGCAACTCCCTTCACAAGATATGAAATTATTCTGTGACTAAAATAAATGACTGACTATTGAGGTGAAAACTTCTAACACAAGATCAAAAGAATTGCCTCATTTTTTTTTAAAACATAAACAGGATTGTTTAACCTTTTCCAACATTGCTAAAACACTGTCACCAACCACGGTAAGTAAAAGAATGAACCATGATATATAGGTATTTGTAATATCAAAACAAATTTTCATAATTGGTTAGCATAGTATGATATAGTATGCATATAAATGAATATAGATATATTGTTTTTAACAAGTTGTTTATGTGTAAAAAATGACACAACTGTGGATTAGAGAGAACAAATCAAAGAGTTGTCCATGAAGGTCTGCCCTTAAAAACTGTTGAATTTAAAAAGATGTCTCTATTTATTTGTAATGTCAACACACTGGTTACCTTACAATTGCTACTCAGTTCCATATTGATCAACTGGTATATTTTTAAGCAAATGCAAACAAGAGTCTAGAAAACTATTCTACATTTTCCTTTACTAATCAATAATCAATTGTTAAATTTTAATAGTTGATAAAACCTGTTTCATTTGGTGTGTCTATAAAATTTGTGTACCTGTTTGATAATCTTGAATAACTGGTCATGGTTTCTTCATCCTGTGTTGTTTCTGTCATACTTTTTCCAATAAATTAGGACGTGCTGAAAAGGAAATGAAAAGAAATAAAGAACATTATTGCAGTGTTGATGAAGGCTCATATCTCTTTTATTTTTACCTTGTAGATGATGAGTTGCCACCACTGAAACTTGAACATTCATTTTGTGCTTTGAAAGCGGATAATGGCCCATGCAGAGCAATCCTTATGAGATTTTTCTTCAATATTCACACTCAACAGTGTGAAGAATTTATTTATGGGGGATGTGAAGGAAATCAGAATCGATTTGAAAGCCTGGAAGAGTGCGAACAAAAATGTATGGGAGGTAGGTTTCTGAGGACACTTATTACCAGGAGCTGTTAGGTTCCTTTAACTTTAAAAAAAGTTTAGGGTTATTAGATCTAATCATAGATTTGATAATTTCAGGAAAAAAGTTAAAACTATTTTAACATTCCAAGGAATATTTGGCTCACATTTTTGGCATTCATGTGCAACTATTGTTTTTCGTGGTTTATATCAGTTATTATAAATTATATTAAGCCCCACTATTGTCCTCTATTTTTCTCCATAATAAAGAAGAAAACCCTTTAAGTTCGCTGATTTTATATCTGCAATGAAGTGAGTATAATTCAGCCTTTCTGGGCAGCTAGAAGTTGGCAGGAAAGAAACTGTTAGTCACACTGACTTAGTCTTTCCTTTATCAGTACAGTGACTTTACAGCTATTCCCTGTCAAAATAATGAATCTGAGAATCCACTTTCGGGCTCTCAGTGGCTACTAATTAGAAAATTCTAAACTGCATCAGAAAGAAGAAATAAGGGCATCTGAGTGGCTCAGTCGGTTAAGTACCTGACTCTTGATTTGGGCTCATGGTTTTTGAGTTAGAGCCCTGAATCGGGCTTTGCGCTGACAGTGCATAGTCTGCTTGGGATTCTCTCTCCCTCTTTCTCTGCCCCTCTCCTACCCTCTCTCTCTCAAAAACAAACAAACACACTTTTAAAAAAGCAGAAATATATATATGTAAATTAAGTCATTTTCTTTGGGACCTTGGAATATTATAGAAAATACTATGCTTACTGACCCTTGTAGATGTTACTGAGCTCAACTTTTCATATTTTTACTAATAATGTTTAAAAGTATATATTATATTGTTGTTAAGCTTTAATGAATGCTTTATTTTGCTTCAATTCTATTAAAAGTGTATATTATATTGTTAACTTTTATTGAACACTTTTGTTTTAATCCTATTAAAACAACATTGTTTCCTGAGTTTTACAAACTATACTATGGTTTTATCTCATCTCATGGTGATAGATTCCAAATCATTGCTAGTCAAATTTTTAATGCTTTTATTTCTGTTTTATTCTTCTGAATTGTGAGCTATTTAAGGGATAGGAGGTGCTGCATTATATTTATTTCCCCATTTGTAGCCCCAAATTTCCCCATAGTGTGTTCTCAGCTATTTGAATGAAACTCTAGTATTATAGAAATGGTATCTTTAGTTAGTAACACTAGGTGCCTCGCTTTCTCACAAAACAGGCAGCTGTGCATTTTCACTTTGATAATGTTTTCCAGAATAGCTTTTACAAAACAGCCTTGGCATCATGATGCTCTTGGCCTGTGGGAAAATAGTGTGATGAAAAGAGAGAACTTCTCTCCTCCCAGACTCTGTGGGGTGCTTTGTTGTATGTTCCAGAGCTGACAGAAAAGGACTGATGCAAATATATTTCTTTGACCTCAGAGCACTTATTTCCTTCTTTTCTCCTCCATAGATATGCTGGAAATGTTACTAACACAGATTAAGCAGTTCAGTGATCCTCTGCGGTGCCTTTGGTTTTTGTGATTGCCTGATCATTTTCCATTCACTATACCTCATTCTCTTCCATACTGGGCCAACTATCCTTGTGTGTTGAGTTGAATATCACTCAGAGTCAGCACCTTGGCTCAGAGGCCAGGTTGGCTCATTCTTTGTAATTCTCACTTTTTCGTTTAGCAGCCTAAACATTTTCATCAACTGGCCTCTTTCCTGGAATACATACATACCTGTTTCTTTTTCACAATTCACACATCATTTATTTCACCACTGTGTAAAAGTTACCCTTTAGAAATTAATCAAACATAGTCATTTGGTTCTTTGCCGACTGCCTTGCTTATAATATCTTCTAAAACCTCATTATAGGTTTATGTACCTAGCATAAGAATATGAGTCTCTTGTTTCCATCTTCTTATTATATCTTCAAAAGCCACTTATGTTGTTGTTTGAATATCTGGGTGTTTTATATAGAAAGCGACTGTTAAGGATACAGCTGGCATATAGAAAAAGCATTGCTAGGCTTCTAAAAAATAATCTAAGAGAAATTCCATCTTCAGCTATGATGGCGTAACTGGAACTGAACTTTCTCTCATGATATAAATGACTAGAAAATTGGACAAAATATATGAAGCAACTGTTTGCAGATCAAAAGGCAGTGCAGGCTTGTGATCTTTGAGAGAAGGGACATGTGAGGCGAGGCTTGCTGTCTCTCAGCTTTCTGCATGAAGGCACTTCTGAACCACAGCCAATGGAGGGTAACCCAAGAACAGCATGGTGGTCTCCCTGGTAGAGAATATGGAATTGGAGAAGAGGAGACTGGGGTGATTGTGTTCTGAGGCATAATATGTGGGAGACAATGGACATATGTAGAGAAAAAGCTAAGAAGTCTAGATAAGGGTCCCTTTGAATTTGTCACTAAATAACAAAATTACATGCATTTGATGAAATTCCATAAGCTTGAGAAAACAATTACAGTGATTTGTAAGCGGAACAACTCCCAGAGTTCCCACTAACTGAGAGAAAACTCAAATATATTCATGAAAAATTTTAAGAACTTGCAGATGATTTTAGAAATCTTATTGGATAAAAGGACAATGTACATATTTATATATACACATACTGGCAATGAACAAATAGAAAATTAGACAAAAATTTTAAAAGGACACTTCCATTTAAAATAATATAACAGGAAATTCTTAGGGATGGATATAAATTAAAAAGTGCATAACATATACAATGAAATCTATAAAACATTGTTAAAAGTCATTGGCAAATAAAGAAGACTTTAATAAATAGACATAGAAAACCTATTAAGAGATTGAAAGGCTCATTGTCACTAAGATATAAATTCTCCCCAAATGTATCTGGAAATTCTATCCTATACCAATCAAATTCCAGCAAATTTTTGTTTGTACATTAATTAGTCAACTCTAAAATTGATATGCAATACAAAAGACCTAAAATGGCAAACAAATTCTGAATAAAAGAGCAAGTTTATAGGACTTTATCTTATTTCAAGAGTTACAGTACAGCTCCAGGACTTGAGCAGGATGATGTGAGTATAAGGACAGACAGAAATCAATGGAACAGATAGTCTATAAATAGACACTACAGAACCATAGTTATTTAATTTTCTATGAAGATGGACATATTCTTTTTATAAACAGAATAACAGTTTAATTAAGAAAAAGTAACACACCTGATAAAATCTTTGCTTTGTTTCAATCCTGAACATTACTTGTTACTCTCTGAAACTCCATTTCTTCCTGTGAAACCTGTTTCTTCCTAATCACATAGACTAAAACCATTAATGTTATGTATACAAATACTTCCCTTGTTCAAGGGAATTATCCTTTCAAGTAAATAATGCAATTATAGGCTTGAAAGCACTTGGAAACATAGAAAATAAAGACATCAATATGTTGTCATTTTATCCTACCTTGCTTGGTCATGTCTCCATCTACTAAATTATGTATTTTTTTCATCATGCTCACAAGTAGTTTTGATTTGTACTCATGTGTAAAACATGTTGCTGAGTTGACATGATAAGTTGTGAATATTATAGAAGCAGTGAGTGAAATCTCTCAAAAATGGTCTTCTTTATGCAGAGAACCTAAATATTTTACCATTAACTAAAATCAACGTGATTATTTTGAGAAATTGTTGATTGTTTTTTATTTAATGTGTTAATTACTTAAGCATAAATTGTTGACAGAATGCTATTAGATGTTTCATTATAGAAATTCATATCAATTTTACAGTGCTTTTTCTAGGGAAAGGGAAAATGGTATAAGCATAGGGCACATTAAATAAATCATATGACTTATACATTATATAGTAAGGTTCGAAAGGTGAAGTTTTGTATTATTTGGGAAGACCAATGAGAACTATAGCTTGTAAACTACATGCCTGAGAATAAGAGCAAGCCAAACATTTCAGGAACTATCAATGTGTTTAGTTTGATATGTATGCACAGCTCTCCTTGTGTATGTAAAGTTGTTTTGATAGTTGTTTTCAAATATGTGTAATTTTGTTTGGTGTATTTATATATGTAATAATAGAGACATAGAAACAAAGTTAATAGATTTTAAAAAATAAAACGTTTGCAAAATGGCCTCAAATACATGGCTCTCAACATGTTTGTCTTTTGGGTTAGTTGCTTTACTCCCATAGCCTAAACAACATTATCATTGACCATTATTTTTGGAAAAACCAGGTGTATTATAGCATGGGAAATTAAAGAATTAGATGAAGGTGATCAAATTCTTATTGACTTTCTAACCAGTCAGATTCTACAGCAAGGTTAAAGGAGGTACATTTAATTTCATAGAATTGCATCAATTCCTGAAACAGGTTTAAAGGCTCTAGAAAGTTTGCCATTTATATTAATTACTATTTTATTAATTGGGCTAGTTGTGACATGTGGTTTTTCATGGGGATTTTCTCCACAAGGAATTAAAGAACATATGAATACTATTCTATTCTACTAATTCTATTCTACTAAATTCTATACTAATTTCTATTCTATTTATTGTTAACTTTGTCATTTCATGTTTTATTTGTTCAGAATCGTGAAGACCTATTTACTAATGAGTCCATATAGTCATTTTCCCACTTGCTAGCATATTTTCTAGCCTGATTTCAACAAATAAGAAACATTAAAAATTAGTCTTCAGTCTCTCTTTCTTTCCCTTTCTGTCTCTCTGGCCACACAACTAATTATAAGCTGCCTTGACCAAAGCCTTTTTTGTGTAAAACAAATGATTATACACTAGGATCACTCAGCTTTCCTAACTTTTACATGAGTAAATTAAAACATCATATATTTTACCAATTTGAATTTCATTGCCTATCATTAATGTTTAAAGTTTATTTATTTGAGGGAAAGGGGGAGGAGGGAAGAGCAGGGAGAGAGGGAGAAACAGAGTCCCTGGCAGGCTCTGCACTGGCAGCATGGAGCCTGAGGTAGGGCTCCACACCCTCTGGCTGGAGTTGGGGCTGGAGATGGGCCTTGAACTCAGGAACCGCAGTGAGATTGTGACCTCAGCCGAAACCAAGAGTGGGATGCTTAAATGACTGAGCCACGCAGGTGCCCCTCATCACCAATCATTTAAATTAGAACTTAGAATCCATACCTTTATATAGTGGGTCAAAGACAAATAGCCTCCTAGCTCTTGAAAGGAGTCATTCCATTAATTCTTTGAAGTTAAACCAAAAAATATGTCACAGATACCTTTTGCTTCATTTCTCTTCTGGACTTGGAAATAATAATACAACTTGTAATTGAGTTGACATAATGCAGCAGGGGAAGGAATCAGGAAAGGAGATAATTCTGGTATCTTCTGCCCCCACTCTCAATTCTCTATAGAAATTGTTTTCATATTTCAGGCAAATATGAAAGTAATTCAAGCAAAGTAGGCTGCTTGAATTACTTTCATATTTCACATTATCTTAATGACTTTTTAAAAACTATAATTTATTTTCAAGTTAGCTAATACATACAGTATATACAGTGTGTTCTTGGTTTCAGAGGTAGATTCTATCTTAATCTTTTTTGTTTAAAGTTCATTTATTTACTTTGAGAGAGAGAGACAGAGACAGCACAACAAGGGGAGGGGCAGAGAGAGGGAGAGAGAGAGAATTCCAAGCAGGCTCTGCACTGTCAGCGCAGAGACCAATGTGGGGCTTGAACTCACAAGCTCTGAGATCATGACCTGAGCTGAAATCAAGGGTCAGACACTAAACCAACTGAGCCACCCAGGTGCCCCATATCTTAATCACTATTAATCATAGATCTTTTGAATAGAAAATGTAGTTCACCATGAATTCTTATTT
The DNA here is from genome assembly GCF_008692635.1 of Crocuta crocuta. NCBI lineage: Eukaryota > Metazoa > Chordata > Mammalia > Carnivora > Hyaenidae > Crocuta > Crocuta crocuta. The sequence goes on from NW_027532605.1 coordinate 6,062,018, forward strand.
TTGTCAATGTGTTAAAAACTTTCAGCATCCTTTTTGAGACAGTATTATGTTAAAATGTAGATGGTTTCATATTTATAATAATTAAAATTAATCTTTAGAGCAGATGAATGGATCAAGAAGATGTGGTTTATCTATACCATGGAATACTACATGGCAATGAGAAACAATGAAATCTGGCCATGTGTAGCAACATGGATGGACCTTGAGGGTGTTATGCTGAGCGAAATAAGTCAGGCAGAGAAGGACAAATATCATATGTTTGCACATATAGGAGGATTAGGAGGAACTTGACGGAGGAACAAGGGGGAGAAGAAGGGCGGAAATGGTGGGGGAAAGGGAGAGAGGCAAACCATGAGAGACTCTTGAATGCTGACAAAAACTGAGGACTGATGGATGTGGGGGGGAAGGGGGGATGGGCATGGAGGAGGGCACTTGTGGGGATGAGCACTGAGTGTTATGTGGAAACTAATTTGACAATAAACTATTTGTAAAAAAATAAAAAAAAATAAAAATAAAATAAAATTAATCTTTAGAGAAAATAAGACATTTAAGTTATTTATTGACATAGGAAACGATAATTTTAATGGTAATAAATATATCACTCTAGTTTTTAAAATTGAAATGTATATATAACTTATTTATATTACAATTTGTGGTAATCGATACACACGTTTTTCTTGCAGATTATTTAAAGACCAGGACAGAGACCACATTAGAAAAAGGTAAACATTCACTTGTATGCTAATTAAATGTATGGAAGACACTTAGAAATTCAATTCTTAGTTTTCTTTGATATGGAGTTCATCATAACCCCATGCAATTTTTGAAATGGCATTTTCAGTGGATACAATGAAAAATTGGACACAAACATATGTCATTTGTGGGGGAAGCCTTCAAACACTATATTTAAACCCATTCTAATGCAGCATGATATTTAGTAGTAGATCAGTCACATTCCAGAGTCATGAACGTGCTATTTCAACATCTCCAGAACAGTACTTTAGATGCCTCTAATCTTTAGCTCTCAGAGCTCTAATCCCTGGATATCTCAGCATTGTGTAGCTTTAGCAAGCTTTATCCAGTATTCTCCTGAATGGATATGTGCCTTTGAGTTGTCAACAGTGTATATGCAGAGGTAAATGGAAACATTTAACAATAAGTGATTGCTCTTGTCACCGTTTTTAGTGTTTGCATACTTCATATTTTGTGATTTAATTATTTTATTGATTTTACCTAAAAATAATTATTTTCTGATGAATATATTATATTAGCACATGAAAAAATGTACCAAGAGATCAAGAAAGATATTCTCCTTTTAGTAAAGGACAAGGCACTGACTTGTTCCAATTACCATTTGTATCATTTGCATTTGAATACTACTGAACAATGAGACCAAATGATTTAACTCAGATGTGAAAGAGCTACAAAATTCAGTGTATTTTAATTTTACTGACTTTGATTTAATTATGTGAGAGAGTTGAAAGCTTTTGTGACTGATAACCTTAAGATATTAGACTTTGAATCAAAATGTATAAATTTGGTGGCAAAGTTAGTACAAATACCATCAGTGGATGTATTTATTCATGTTTTAAAATAGCTTTCTATAAATGCTAAATTAATCTTTACAAAAATGTTCAATGTTTCCATTAAATGAAAGGAAATACCAACATTTAAATGTTAAGATGTTATTATAAAAATGTGAAATCAGGAAAAAAATTATATGCAGATAAAATTTACCATACAATTATGGTATTTGTATATTTAATGATTTGGAATTCAATCACTTTTTTTTTTTTACTAATTCATGTTGATATTTTTCCAAAAATGTAGTGTCTTATTTTCAGCAAAGTTAATTGTCTCCAAACAGCAAAAAAAAAAAAAAAAAGACATTGTATAAATGTCAATCTAATAAATAACTGAGGAAAAAATATAGCATTTCCTTAGATACTAGCTAAAAATGTTCATCCTGTGTAGGTTTATGGGGTTCTTAATCATCCTAAAGGAAATAGTGGTCATATTTAAGAGCAAAATAAGGGCTCCTCAATTTTGATTATAACCTACTCCAATTCACTGCATTGCTTCGCTCAATGAGATCACCAACCAATTCATAAGAAAGACCTCTAAGTATATCGATTTGAATCTTCCTAGCATCAACATTGGAACAGTTATAAAGACTACCGCTTTGAAATAGTTTGGTTTAAGACAATTGTCAAGTATGTAGCCTCAAACAAAAGTCAGAAGTGAAAATGTGGCTTGTGAAAGTCTATAGCTTAAAGTCTGTATTTAGTGTTTTAACCAAGTATCAGTTTAGAGCAAGGATTGTGTATGTAGATTTAATATGAATATTACCTTATCTGAGAAACATGGGGCATGAGTTTCTTGATTTGTAACCTTAAACTATGGGCCCACAGAGAATTATTTTACAAATGTGCAATTTCAACTGTGTCCTAAAATAAATTTATGTTCAACAATTAGGCCCCATAAATAATAGCAGCTTTTAGTTGTATAATTTCTTAATTATACTTCTCAGCATAATTTCTTATTGTTTTCTATTCTTTATTTGCAAAACATTTTACCTACTCCTTTTTGTTAAACATAGAATTCTTATATTCTTTGTCAAGATTATTTATAATTTCATAAGGAGTACTTGCTAAGGCCAAAACATATCAAAATGGTATTTGAAGGTATTTTTTGCTCTTTCTTTTATAGAAAAACATTACAAAAATTTACAATTGCTTTTTTTTCCTTGTGCCATAAACTCAACCACAAATTGTTACCATAGGAAAATAGTAACATTCACCTTGAGAAACAAGAGGCAATAAACAATAAACAAAATAACTTTCAAATTGATACTTTGAGAATAGAAAATAGATCTTTTACACTATATTAAATAGGATGTTTTATTTAATAAAACAGTGCTCTCATAGGAAATTGGTTTTTCTGAAAATCTGCAACTGTTGCAGAAATCATTAACAGTATTAAATATATGCTCTTCTTGTAATAAAACATTCCTGAGTATTGCTTCCCTGAGATAGAAGGAAAAGTCACTTTCAGATGTAAAAGGATACTCCAGTTCATTTTGCCAATCTGATAATATGGGTGCAGGGAAAAAATGGAGACATTGGAGCTTTGCCCTAAAAATTCAAGCCCCATATATCTTGAGATCATAAATTTGAAAATAAATTTAATTCTCTTCTTTACAGAGTATGCATGTAGACAAGGTTTGTAAATGTAGATCACAGTGGCACAAGTTTGTGACAGCTGTGTTTAATCTGGTTTGGAGGACTATCAAAGAATGGGTATTAGATTTTTTTCAAATGCCTCTCCAATCCCTGAACATGTATTTCCTTTCTGCTTCTACACTGTTGGAGTCACTCCAATGCCTGGAAGAAGAAAAATAGGAGACACAGTGGTGGATGTCATACCTAATACAGATTCCAGCATAAGAATTCAGGAACTTCTAAGAATAGCTCTGAAAGCTTCCATACGCATCAAAGTTTCTGCTTCAATATTTTTGAAATTGAAACTATTGTAATGAAGCAAGACATTACACTTCTTTCCTTAATGAGAGCCTACACCTGAAAAATACGAAATATTCCTAGATCTTTCCAAATGTCGATGCACATAAGCCTAATAAATGAAATTAAACCAAAAGTTTTTCATAATATTCTGTACTTTCAAACCAAGGGTAAAACAAAATACTTTTATTCTTTCCATTCATGAAATAGTTGATAGTTAATGCCCTATTAATTTACTATGCGAAATTTAGAACTTGAGATTTCAATAGCAACTATATGTGACAATAGATGCATCTTCCTTATTCTAAGTGTCACACTAGATACAGTAGATTATTTTAATGTCATGCAGTTGTGTGTAAAGTTCTCTGGTTACCTTGTACCTTTAACTTTTCATGTTTACTTACTAAATAACTTCTACTTAGTTATACATTTAATCAACTCAAATTATTCATAAAAAAGAATATTCTTTCTGACATTTTTATAATTTCTAGAAAAGCCAGAATTCTGCTTTTTGGATGAAGACAGTGGAATCTGTCGAGGTTATATGACTAGGTATTTTTATAGCAATAACTCAAAGCAATGTGAACGTTTCAAGTATGGTGGGTGCCTTGGCAATCGAAACAACTTTCAATCACTGGAAGAATGCAAGAACACCTGTGAAGACATAGGTAAGTTTATTTCCCACCTTGTTTTACTTCATTTAGAGTCATTCTTGTAAAAATAAGGCATCTTAGAGGATGTTCAGCTTTACCCAGATTTTGTTTCAGCCAAACAAATGAAGATACATTTGCATCCACTATATCCACTAAAAATTAGTCACTATGCTCACTTAAAAAAAAAAAGAGGACACATGGGCAGCTCAGTCAGTTGAGTGTCTGACTCTTGATTTCAGATCAGATTACAATCCTAGGGTCATGATCTCAAGCTCTGCATCGGGCTCTGCTCTCTGACAACACAGAGACTGCCTAAGATTCTCTCTCTCTCTCCCTCTCTCTCTTTCTCTCTCCTCCTCTAAAATAAAATAAATATGTTTTTTAAAAAGCAATAGAAAGTTAAGAAATGTAGAGTAGGAATTATTTCCACAGTTTATTTTTGTTACATTACTTAATTTTCTTTCCTGAGAATATTGCAGTACAATGTAGGCATAAGAATCAGGCTGCTGAAATCCCTTAGATTTATAACAATTTATAAACAAGTAGTCCTTTGGAACCAACCACAGAAAAATCAACCAGTTTTTTCTAACCATAAAATTTATTAAAGGATTGCCTTAAATTTAACTGTTAACTTTTTTGACCGAGAACTACAAATTTACTCCTAGAAATATTATCTTATTAACTGTACATATAACCGTACATTAACTGTATGTGAATATAGCAAATATTCACTGTTCACTTATTTAACATAGCAATGTGAATAAAACTTTCAGACGTGTACTCTTAACACAACTGCTCTGCTTTGCATTACGTGTACAATTATGAACTCATGACACTGCTGTATTTTAATTGGCTGTATTTTTTTTCCAGTGAATGATCTCCAGACGGATATAACTGTGAATAATACATCACTGCCTGAGTCTATGGATAGTATATTACCACTCGATTCTGTGACTAACACGTTACGGCCTGAACCTGTGAATAGTACATTACCACTTGTTTCTGTGAATAACGACTCCTTCACTCCCCAGCCTACCAACATCCCGAGCTTTTTGGGTAAGAATCTCTCCTTTTTTTAAATTGCTACCAGAAAAATATTAAGGTAGCAATAGAAGTGGAATGTATATTAGAACTTTGCTTTTTTTTAAACAATATAGCTCTTGTTATCTAATAATAGGTGTGTTGAAATACTGAGATTCAAACTATTTAAGACTCAATCTCATAAGAGTGATAATTTTCCTAATCTATTTTAAAGTATGCTTTGAAGTAGGCTTTTGATTATATATCACATGAAAATTTCCCTATGATATTCAACTCTATCCCAAATTATCTTATAAAATAATGCTAAGAATTATCAGCATCAATGTCTGATAGTAAAATGTTATAATTGCAGCAGTGTGTCAAAGGCAATAAGGTGCTCTTAAACCGAGCATGGCATTGGGCAAGACCTTAGGTGTTTGGTCACAGGACAGATTAGGAATTTGTTGAGTAACCATCTCTGAAGTTTATGTCACTCTGAAAGGAATTTTCTTTTGGATTTCTGCAAAATTCTTTTCTGGGCTATCCGTGGGCTCTTTGGGGCTAGTCTGAAGATACTTTCCAACACATTTATCAAATTTAAACAAACATAAAGGAAATATGCCGATAAAAATGCAGAACTGGAAAAATAATAAAAATATTGAAAAACACAACCAGAAACCACAAATATCTGGGCAGTGAAAAACCATCTAGAAAACTCAAAGTTATCAGGATAAAGAGAAGTTCCTATCTAAATTTTAAAAATCACATGTGCTCATTCAAGAATTGGAGATTTTGCTTGGAAGAGGTCCATATGAAAGTAAAAAGCACAGTTAGCAAGAGTTGAAAGAGTTCTGTGGCCATTAAATCTGTACTCTTGGGTAAAAAGATACTGGGGCAGGGGTTCTCCACCCCAGCCATGTATCAGAAACAGATGGGATTCAGAATCAGAAAGTCTCTGAGCTGGTCTTTACAACAAACAAATAAGCAAGCAGCACATGGCAAACAAAATGTCTGCCCAGATGGATCTAAAGCATTGCAAATGTTGACTACCCCTTATCTAGAATGAAGGATATAGGTACCGAGTTTAGTCCCACACTGGCCTGATCATGTCTCTGTGTTTTGCCTCAGCCCTGAAAGCCATATCTTAGAAGTCACAAAGAACCGGAAACATGTTTATAGAACGACTGGGAAGTGTAAGGAGATGTGAGATCTAAAGAGTGAACATCATATAGACTATCATACTTGTAGCACTATCATGTGAAAGAAAATTTAGGTTCTCTACAACCTTAGCCTTGATGTTCTCCATTTTAATCCATTCTTCTCCACATCCCTGCTCTTCCTTGTTTCCCTCAAGCCAGCCTAAGAATCAGGATTAATTCGTGAAATCTGAAGTAGAGTCTCTTTATGTAAAGTGTTTATTTTTTAATGTGAGGTCTTAAAAAATGAATGGGTGTCTTAGGGATTAAATTCCCTGAACTGTAGGCATTCAAATTCTAATAGCACTTGAGATGTCATTAAAGGGCATACAAAATTTCACAGGGAGCTTGAAAACATAGTATTTTCAATTCCTTCAGGTCCTTAGATTCTATAATTAGAGTAGTGAATTCAATGCCAGATGAATTTGAGTCTCATTTTTTAAACACTATTTTGTAATCATGGTAACGATAAATATCTTTGTAGTTCTGATTTGTTATCTGTAAAATTAAGTAATTTCATTGCATTGTTTCTTTGTGTTCTTCCAGCCCTGTGTCTTTCAGTGACATTTTGTTTAATCCAGTTAAGAATCAAATATTGAAAAAACATGCTAAATCCTATGGTGTGAAAGATGTGGAAGTTTAGAATTACAAACTTAATGGGTTTAAAGATACATGTGATACAATATATCTGCTAATAAAATAAAAGCATGAAATCAATTTTAAATATGTTTCAATATTTTTTTGTTTGGATTACTTCACTAATTCAAATAAAGGTCTTCATTCATTTGTCATTATAATGAATGGAGGAAGTTAGGAGATAGTTGTGCCTTAAAGTTTTATCAAATGTAAAAATCATGATTTTTGGCAGGTACTTTACCAGTAGAGAAAGGAAGAGACAGGGTCACCTGGGTGACTCAGTCTGTTAAGCTCTGACTCTTGATCTCAGCTCAGGTTATAATCTTGTGGTTGGTGAGCTTGAGCCCCGCATCGGGCTCTATGCTAATGGTGCGGAGTCTGCTTGGAATTCTGTCTCTCCTTCTCTCCGCCCTTCCCCTGCTTGTGCTCATTCTCTCTCTCAAAATAAATAAACTCAAAAGAATTTTTTTAATAAAAACTTACGAAAGGAAGAGATAAAATACATTTGAGAAAGTAAATGAGTTTTAAATACTGTCTGAGAAATGTCCTAAGTTTTTATGTAGCTGCACCATAAAAAGTATAAAAAATTAATGGTTATAATGATAAATTATTAACTAAGGAAACAGTAAAAATTCACAACATGAACTTCAAAGAAAACATTAAGAGGATTTTTATTTAAAACAGTGACATTTAATTCTTTCATAGCAACTGTATTCAAAATTAGTGAAAATCTCCCTCCTTTCTTTGTCTAGAGAATTTTATATTTTATTGTATATGTTTGCCTCAAAATCTAAATTCCTCTATCCAGTTTGAGTATTTTTCCTTTTTTTCTAGGAGTATTCATTTCTCATTCTTCTGTTTTTATAACATTCCTAAGTTAAAACATGAAATAATGTTGCAGTAACTACTATAGGAAGTTTGATACCAAGAGTGGCTTAACGTGGAAAGGGTGACAGTGAAGCTACACCTTCACTCTCTTTAAGATCTGTGTGATCCCTCGTCCACTCCATCCAAGATGCAGAAGGAGGGAATGCAGCCTCTAGTAAACCCTCTTGACTGAAAATACTTGAATGCTTACCAAGCACAAATGAGGTTTAATTTTCTCCTTTTACTTCCAGATTTCATTATTAGTAGGCTATATAGCTAATCCCAAAGATTGAGCCTTACTCTTCCTTAAGGAGATTTTTATAAAATGTTTTGTAAGCATATCCATATGACCACATGAGAGCAAACCATTTGAGTTTGCTTTTGCTGAATTAATGAGTATTTCTATGTAGGTAAAATAAATCTTTGTTCTCACGACATGTGTGAGAGAAATCATTCTAAAACAATTTCTCTAAACATGTGCGGTTCTGTGCATAATCTTCAGAAGGAAAACTACCACAATTAGTTTTGACTTTCCCCTTGTGACGGGCACTATAATATAGTAGATAAAAGACTCTGAGCCTGAAGAGTTGGGCTCAAATCCCAGGCCTTTCACTTAGTAGTTGTACAACCCTGAGATATTTCATATTGAAGTTTTTTTTTTTTCCCAGTGTAAAATGAGGATGATAATATAGTGCTCACCTTATAGGATTTGTTGTGAGGTGAAATCAGTCAATAACATAGCTCACTTGGTATAGTGCCTGATACCTATTCTGTGCATATACATATTACTCATTATTATTACTCTGGGATTCATAGCAATACAGTGACAGTGCAGAACTTGCTTGGGATTCTCTCCCTCTTCCTCTCTCTCTGTCCCCTCCCTATCTCTGTCTCTTTCTCAAAATAAATAAACTTAAAAAAATTATTTTCTTAGTTCTCATAGCCCCCTTTACTTCTGTATATCAACTCTTAATAGCTGTCTTGGGACTACATCAGCTATATGATATTTTGGGGAAAAAAATCTTCAGATAGACTTCAAAAGCCTACTGGTAACCCAATCTGATATTTGGTCTCTGGCAGAGAAAAGGAAGATCTATACATTTGACCTATTCTCTCATTGCTTCCTGGCAGCCACGAGGTCAAGGGAAAAGATTGAATATCATTTTGAAAACAATCTGAGTATGTGAGACTCACTCTCTGTCTCCTGACTGTATTCAGCATATGCCCTATTGTCCAGATTCCACATACATGTGAAAAAAAAAAAAACAGGGAGAAAAGAAAAACATAAACATAAAACAAACATATACATACACACACAGACATACACATACATCTTTTAAAAAATGTTTGGGTATCATTGGCCTTTTGGAAGAAATGTTATATAAATTGCCTGAATGAAAGTCAGACACCAATACTGTTTGTTTATAGATTTGCAAGAAAATGTTGTCATCTGTTTGGCTTCTTGTTGAAGATTTGCTTATACACGGCAACCATGGAAATTTTCTGGAAGGAAACTATCCCCCATAATCTAAAGAGTTACATATGTACTACATACCACAGTTAATCACTAGCATTGTCAACAACTGAAAAACCCTACTTCATCAAAAACCACTTAAATAGTACCCCCAAAGTGTCCTGTTTTTCATAATGTGCTCTCAGATCAAGAAGCACAGAAACTTCTCTCATAATCTAAATATGCCTGCATGGTGAATCTGATGCCTCATGCCCTGATTTTCTGACAAGCTGGCTTTCTAAAAATAGCTAACTTGTGGAGGAGATCCATAAGACCTTCTACTTCCCTGGCAGTAGAGTTGGTGAGAAACAAAAATGTAGCACTTCATCTCTGCCAAGACTGCTCCATCCAAATACAGTCACCCTAGGTGACCACTGACTACTTTTGCTAATCCTTTTCTTCCTGGGCCATCTCTGGTTTTAACAGGGATAAATTATTTGCCCCAGTCATGAGTCCTCCAAAGAAGTGTTTCTAAAACTTGAGTATACAGATAGTTTTAAAGAAAAAAACAACACAGACTTCTAATTATTTGAAAACCAAATTATATTGTATGGCATTAATTTTGTATGAACAAGTAAAATAGTGGGAATAAACTAGTTATGCATGTGACCATTATACGACCACAAATCAAAACTCTTTCACGAATTAATATAAACTACAAACTAATAAATTAACGATACTAATCTAATGGCACTTTTTAAAAATTGTTTATTTTTGAGAAAGAGAGAGAGAGACAGAGCATGAGCACGAGCAGCGGAGGGGCAGAGAGAGCAAGAGACACAGAATCAGAAGCAGGCTCCAGGCTCCAAACTTGGCACAGAGCCTGATGTGGGGCTCAAAGCCATGAACTGGGAGATCACGACCTGTAGCCAAAGTCAAATGAATGCTCAACTGACTAAGCCACCCAGGTGCCCCATGGCCCGGTTTAACTAAAATATAGTTGACATACAATGTTATATTGGTCTCAGGAGTACATTTATAGTGATTTGACAGTTATCTTCATTATAAAATGATCACATAAATCTGGTTACCATCTGTCATCATACAAAGTAATTACAATATTATTGATTATATTCTCTCTGTTGTACTTTATACCCTCATGACTTATTTTATAACTGGTACTTTTGCCTCTTAACCACCTTTACACATTTTGCCTATTCCTCCACCCCGTTGCCTCCTTATAACCATGAGTTCATTCTCTGTGTTTGTTTTTTATATTCCAATATAAGTGAAATCATATGGAATTTGTTTTTCTCTGACTTATCTCATCTGGCATAATTCCCCTTAGGGCTAATCATGTTCTCACAAATGGCAAGTTCTCATTTCTTTTTCTTTTTTTTTTTTTTTTTTTTTTTTTTTTTTTACGGCTGAGTGATATTTCATTGGGGGGTATGTATATGTATGCATATACAACATCTTTACCATTCATCTACTGATGGATATTTTGGGGTGCTTCCCTATCTTGGCTATTGTAAGTAACACTGCAGTGAACATAGGGGTGAATATATCTTTTCAAATTAGTGTTTGCTTTCTCTGGATACTCAGTAGTAGTGGAATTATTAGATCAGAAGGTCTTTCTAATTTTTTGAGGAGCCTCCATATAGTGTTCCATAGTGGCTGCATCAAAATATACTTCCATCAACAGCACATGAGGGTTCCTCCACATTCTTGCCAATGCTTGTTATTTTTTGTCTTTTTGATACTAGCTATTCTGACAGATCTAAGGTGATAACTCATTGTTTTGATTTGCATTTCCTTGATGATTAGTAATGCTGAGACTCTTTTCATGTACAGTTAAACTTTGAGCATATTTTTTTTTGTGGAAACTTGTTGCGTTTGAAATTGTTCATAATGAAACTTAGGAGAAAAGGTAATTTCACTAAACTTACCATTCAGTTTTGTCTTGGATCCACCTAAATAGAGTAGAACCTTGGTTTGTGAGCATAATTCATTCTGAAAACATGCTTGTAATCAAAGCACTTGCATATCAAAGGGAATTTCCCCATAAGAAATAATGGAAACACAGATGATTCATTGCATAACACAAAAATATTCATATAGAGATGATTACAATGTTGTAATATAATACAAAATAATTAAGAAAATATGAAATATAAAGAAAAATAAACAAATGAACCTGTACCTCCCTTTGAAAACCTTCATGGTTGGTATGAGGGAGACAAGAGAGAAGAGGGGTTATTGTGTAGGATGACTTCATTATCACTAATGCAATCACCACTATCTGCCTGGGGGCCTTTGTATACACTCAGGGATGTTGACTACAGAACAGTATTAATCAACTCTTGTCATCTACTGCTTTTAATGTAACTGCCAATAAGGCAGCAGAGGAAAAGGGTCTGTATCTGCAGGCAGCCTGACCTAGAATGAAGCAAAGCATTCCTAAGCTTACCTTCGTATGGCAAAGTAAAGGACTGTCCATAGGTGCTTTCAAGTGACAAAAAATACACTACTGCCAGTTGTGAGTACCTTCCAACTTTCTGAAAAATCACTGATTTCTGCCAAAAACCACAGCCTGGGACCCAGCATCCAAGCATAGAAGACAATCACCCACAATCCGGCAGCAAGAGGAAGAGAGGGAGAGAGAGAGAAAGAGAGAAGAACTACTGGCTCAGTTGTAATCATGTGATGTTCAGTGTCATGTACTACTCGTATTGCAAGACATCACTCACTCATCAAGTTTAAATTGATTAGAAATGTTGGCTCATCTAGCAGAGCACTCGCAGAACAAGTTATCTGCAATCCAAAGCTTTACTGTATTTCTTCGCCATTTGTGTTTCTTCTTTAGAAAAATGTCTATTCAGGTCATCTGCTCATTTTTAAGTTAAATTGTTGTTTTAGGGCTGGGTTGTACAAGTTCTTTAGATATTTTGAATATTAACACTTTTCAGATAAATCATTTGCAAGTAGCTTCTCACTATTCTCACTCTTAGTATGTTGCCTTTTAGTTTTGTTATTTCCTTTGCTGTGCAAAAAAGCTTTTTATTTTGATGCAGCCCTGCCTGTTCATTTTTGCTTTTGTTGCCTTTGCTGGAGGAGAGAGACTCCTAAAATACTGGTACGAACCATGTCCAAGAGTTCACTGCCTATGTTTTCTTTCAGGAGTTTACAGTTTCAGGTCTTAACAATCAGGTCTTTAATCTATTTTGAGTTTATTTCTGCATATAGTAAAGAAATCTAGCTATATTCTTTTGCATGTAGCTGACCGGTTTTCCCAAAGCAATTATTGGAAAGGCTTGTCTTTTCTCTATTGTATATTCTTCCCTCCTTTGTCATAGGTAATTGACCATATGAGCTTGGATTTATTTCTGAGGATTTTTGTTCCATTGATCCGTGTGTCTGATTTTTGATGGCACATGTTTTTTGTTAAAGGGAAAAACTCCCTATTATCATATGAATTTGGTATATACTGCTATAGAACAGGTTAGGAATGAGGAACTGGTTAGAAAAGCCTTTGCTACTCTATGTTGTAATTCTCTGACTATCCTTCTTCTGTTTGAGTGATGACCAATCTTTGCAGGAACAAGTTTGAGAAGCATTATTATAAAATGTATTTCTAGAATCAGTCCAGGGTGAATATGCAAATTCAGTAATTCTTGTCTTTAAATATTTGAGCTCTTTGATTACTGTTCAGTTCAACACTGTTACTCTCAAGATTTGTTTCCACTCTCTTCATTTGATGACCTATTTTTATTAGATATCTTTCCCCTGTTCAAACTGGAAAAACTCTAACTCTATGCATGTAACTCAGTAAGAAATATAGAAGACATTCTGAATCTGAGTTTCACATAAGAGAGAACTGGAAATTGGATATAAAAGGGAAGTTGTGACGGCTTTCTTTTTATCTAATAACTATTAAAATATCTTTGCTTAGTTATTTTATTTTCTGCTTAGAGTTCACAGAACATATAGCAGTTAAGAGCTTTGGGTTTTGGGCAGAAAGATGCGGGCTTAAATTCCTTTTCTATTTGCCAACTTTTTTGTGGCTTTGAAAAAAAAATTATACAACTCTTGGCCTCAGCTTCCTCATTAGTTGTATGTTGAGAGTATATCTCATAAAATTTTGTGATGATTATGACATATATAAAATCCTCAGCCCCATGTTTAACATGCAATAAAGGCTCAAAAGAATTAGTATTTGAAGTTTTTGATGGTGATTATCTAGTGTTCATCGATGTTTACTGAGGAAAAAATAATCAGGGGTATTATTTGTATATATTTTATTAGTAATAATTTTTTAATATAACTAAAGCCTGTAACCTTGATCTAAAGTATCTTCATTCAGTACACTTAATACTATTATCTGAAATAAAATAAAGCACTTCTAAAATTCAAACACAATCATAAAATACTAATACATCTTTTGTGTCTTTGAATCATATTTCTTATCAGAGGACTTGCAAACCTTTGTTTCCCGCTTTCTCTTATGACCTGAGGTACAGATCCATTATACTTCTTAACGTCAGTTCAGTTCAACAAATACCTCCTATATGATGGGAATTGCCATGGGAACTGAGAAATTTTTTATAATAAAGAGGAAAGGTGGCTTTTGTCCTTCATAGGCTTGGCTGTGAAGTGGGGGAAAGGCATAGATACAAAGATGACTTCGCTGCCTGCTAAGACATAGAGCTACACAAATATTATGGGAAGACACAGTCACAATATTGTATTTCCACTGCAGGGTATCACAATTAAAATTTTGTCTTTCTAAATCTGGGTTCTATCTTCTATCTAATATCTTGGATTTATTTGTTTAGATGCTGGCTAATGCACAGGCATAGTTCACAATATCTTTATTCAGGGATTTTTCTAAGTAAAGCTACAATGAAGGAAAGCCATGATAAAATTATACATTATAGAGGCATCTGGGTGGCTCAGTCAGTTAAATGTTCAACTCTAGATTTCAGCTCAGGTCATGATCTCATGGTTCGTGGGATGGAGCCCAGTGTCAGGGTCTGTACTGACAATGCAGAGCCTGCTTGGGATCTCTCTCTTCCTCTCTCTGCCCCTCCCCTGCTTGCATGTTCTCTCTCTCTTTTCTCTCTCTCTTTCTCAATATAAACAAATAAGTACTAAAATGAAAAAAATAAATTATAAAACTTATAACTATATTTCATACTATATTTTAAAACATTCTATCTTCTAGGTCAATCAGTCTAGAAATAGAATTTTCTCTCTAGTTCTCTCTCTGCCCATAGTCAATGAGGTAATTAATTTTATCTATCCCCAATGCACCTACTTCAGTTAGGGTCATCTCATATTCACCTTTATTTCAAGTCTTCTGCAGAATTTAGCTTACATATGCCTGGTTGAGTTTGCTTCATATATCAAGAAAGACCAGAACTTTCTTTCTCATCCTTTGATACTTTCAGTTGTAATGTCTGTATCATAAAATTCAAGTCTATTAGTAGTCAAAAACCTTCTTAATTTGGTCTAAATCTACTCTTCCATCCCTGCATCCCACTATATTCTCCATGCACTCTGTTCTTTAGATAGCCTGGAACTTTCAAAGTACCCCCTAAACAAACCAGGAATATTCCAACTTTTGTGCTTTCCTTCACCCATTTCCCCTCTATCTCTTCCCCTTGTTACAATTACATTCTTCTTTAAACACTGATCAAGGGACTAAATAAGCATTAATTTTCACCTTTCACTAAAATCTTGCAGGGCTTTCAATTTTGCATATGTCATGAATAAAGACTTTTCTAATTATAAAACAATTATCTCAGGATAAATTATATTCAGAACAGTTTCATAATTTGTAATTTTACCATGGCTTGCTTTATGGTGTTACTTAGAAAAATCCCTGGATGAAGATAACTTTGTAAACTCCTTCTAATGGATTAGGAAGTATCTGGGCAAAGAAATCCAACCAATAAATACCTATACAACTTCTCTTCTTCCTTTTTTAATCTGTGGAGGCTTCCTTGTCAGGGTAAGTTATCTTAGAGTCTATTCCTCCATGACTTTTCAGTTTGAAATGCTTTTTACATTTCACCCTCAGGTAAGTTACCAAAACAACAACGGCAACAACAACAAACCAAAACACCCAAAAAAATAAAAAACTAAAACTAAAACAAAAGCCCCACAGTACTCATACTCATTTTCCCCTTCCTTGCGGTCTTTTCTTTTCTATATAGAATGCCAGTTTCTGCCGATTTAACACCAATTCTCCCTTGTTAGTGAATGGACTTTTCCTGTAGTACAGATTTACTGTCTCTAAGTAGCAAATTGACAGATGGCAGGTGTACTTTCTATTTCTAACAACAAATAACAATATCCAGCCTTCTGCTTATGACCCCAGGACTCTGGGATCTAAAAATATTTTTATTATATAATAATATTTCTAACATTACATATTTTATTTTGTAGTGTGAACTAGCTTGAAAAACTAGAAAAGAAAAAAGAAAATCAACTATATTTGCATTTCACAAAGACAATCATGGCCAACATTCTAGGATATTTCCTTTTAATATTTCTTTGCTATTTTTGATTCCACCACACTGTGAATAAAATACAAGACTAAAAGTAGCTTCTAGAGAATCCCTAACAGCATAGAGGAAGCTCAGAATTGTGGAGCTGTAACCTGGAGAACAGCTAAGCTCCCTACCTAAGAAAACCATCTCTACAGCAATCAGCTACTTTTGTGGGTATGAGGAAAGTATAAAAGTGAATATAAATAAATGCACTGGAGGGGCGCCTGGGTTGTTCAGTCAGTGGGCGTCTGACTTCAGCTCAGGTCATGATCTCACAGCTCATGAGCTCGAGCCCCATGTCAGTCTTTATACTGACAGCTCAGAGCATGGAGCCTGCTTCTGTGTTTCTCACTCTCTCTGCCCCTACTTCACTTGTACTTTGTCTCTTTCTCTCTACCCAAAATAAATAAAAATTAAATTTTTTTAAATGAATGCACTTCAGTAAGGTTCACATTAAATTAAGTAACTGTTTAGGCAATTTTAACCGTCATCGTGGAAGTATATATTTATATAAGTCTTTTAGCAGAAAATTCAGCAACATTTACCCAATTATAAATTGAATATAACTTTTACACAATTCTAACTTTAGAAATATCTCTAGAAATATCTGAACCAGTGTGCAAGGATGCTCATGAGCCATTATCTGGAATTAAAAAAAAATCTATATACACAAGTAATGGATTGACTAAATATACGATAGTCAATTAAAGAAATAAAATACTGTGCATATATGAGATATATATAAATATGGAAACATACTTAAAAAATATTATCAAGTATAAAAAGATACACAGTACTATGCTTATATAGTGTATGTTTCCCTATGCAAACAATTTGGAGGAAGATACCCACCAAAACACTGAGGGTGGTTATGGGATGGGGTCAAATTATAGAGAACTTTTGTTTTCTATTTGTTATACTTTTGTATTAATTTAGTGTTTTACAATGATAAACTTTAATTAGAAAGTTAAAATAGTTTTCTCTACTTGAAAATCATGGGGAAAAAAAGAATGTGTCATTCAAAGGAAAAAGGTTTATTATTCAACTCCCTAAAATAATCTCAGAAGACAAAAAATTTCCCAGCAAGTCATGGGGTGGTTGATAAATACTAGATTGGTTGGTAAAATAAAAGCCTAATTATTTTGTATGTAAAGTGGGAATAGAAAGACACCACAGTAAATATGCAAAGTGACTACAAAATTTAAGGTTTACAATCTAAGCTTAGGAGAAAATTTACATAAGCCACTTTAAATATAAAACTGACTTTTGGAGTACCACCTTACAGTTTAGCAGCCATACTAGATCATGGCAGTTCCTGGCAGAATATAAGTGGATCCTGAATTCTGCAATCTATCATAGACCCTCTAAATGGAAGCTATTCAACTTGTTGCTAATGGCAAGATCAAGACAGAATCCATTTGGTTATTAAATTCCTTTGGAAAAAGAACAGAGTCAGGTTAGTGTCCTTTTATTCTTGCTTAAATATCTATGAATAATTATAACCTAGACCAAAATATTTCAATTGTGCAACTACTTCAAAACCTTTATATTTTCTTTCATTGTAGATATCAAAGTCTGGATTTTGAGTAGGTGAGTGCCTATGTTTATCTAGAATAAATATCAATTGAAAATAGTCAAGCTTATTTCCTCATGAGGTGCAAGAAATTTCAATTTCCTCACCTTTGGAGATTGAACCAGATGGTAATCAAGGACTCAAAAATCTTGGAACTAAAGTGTCCTTGAGAAACCGTCTACTTCATTATTTTAATTCTATTGCTGTCTATTGTTGTCTATACTAAAGTAATCCTCTTTAAAGTAAATACTCTTAACTGCTTAGAGTTAAAATGATTTTAGGAGAAATGAATTAGTTTATGTAGCAGGTAGAATTCATGTTCTGAAAGCAATGGCCTTACAAATGGCCTTATATCTGATAATTATTGAATTAAAAACTTTTAATACATTCTTTGTAACTAATCTCATGTTTTAACCCCATATCAAAATGCTTGTATTTTTACAGTTAGAAACTATAGTATTTATCCACGTTGAAGGTGAGCTATATTTGATAATCTGCATAGGTGGTGAGTGAAGTCAGGGCAAACAAATGGAGATAGATGAACAACAGTAATGGGGTCAGTCATGGATAGATGCTTTTTGGGTAGGAGCCAGTATCTGGTAGGAGGGACAGTTCAAGTCTATATATCAATCCCCAGGGTGTCAGAAAGCAGCAAGCCAGATACACTCTGGTTCAGAAGTCAGTGAGTTTCAGATAGAGGCAATCTGATGCTTGGGACAAATTAACTGGCAGTGAAACTCTCTGATGGTATCTGTGCTGATCAACTATCAAACTACTAGTTTGCTTTCAAACTAATCCCCCTGTCTTCTTCTTGCCCTGTCCCATATTATAGGAAACTCTTCCCTTTGGCTTTGGAATAGATTTGGTGAATAGCAGACATTTCTTTGGTGGCCAAAGAAAGACAGAAGCTAGGGTACCTCTCCCTACCAAATGTGTAATGTATTCTCCTTGGCTTCAGGTCCCACTGAAGAGGCTTGTTATGGTTCTAGCTTTCACCTGGTGCTCTAGGCCCTCGGCTACAATAATAGAGGCTCCTCTTTTGTAACCTTTAGTCTAGGTATTGTAGCTCAAGATGTACTAGTCTATTTTGCTCTTATTCTGAAATAGCCTTGATTGTGTGGGGCCAGGTTTACTACAGGTTAGGGAAAAAGAGGGATGAAATTTCTTCATGTCATCAGAATATTATGTCTTGGGGGAGCCTGGCTGGCTCAGTTGGTAGGGCATACAACTTTTGATCTCCAGGTTCTAAGTTTGAGCCCCACATTGGGTATAGAGATTAAAAAATAAAATGTTAAAAAAAAGAAACAAGTTATCTATCTTGGAATAAAGAACTTTAGGTAGAATGTTGCTATTAAGACATAATAATATTTGTAAAGAAGTATACAACTTACAGGTACATCTATGTATATTATCTTCAACTTACTGTGAACTAATAAATCTTGTGTACAAAGTGCTAAAGTGAAACTTATGTATAAATCTTATAATCATACTCATACACCAGCTATGAAGCATCTGTGGGTGCTTGTTGAGAATTTAAAAAAATAGCAATTTTCTCTATTTCTCAAACCAGGTTAATTGCTTATGGAGTATTTCTTTTGTATCTGAATACAGGTGATAACTTGAAAGCTTGTGGATAGAACTGGTAGCAACCAATAACTACCTCATATCCCAGGTTCTGGGTTAATGAGAATCCAGAGCATGATAGTAGGGCTCAATTACAATATATCTCTATTATACTGTTAGAAAATTCCTCTTTCGTAAACCAATATTGGAGGCAGGAGACGTCAACATTTTCTAGGAAGTTAATCATATATTTTCACCAAATAACATCTGAATTTATATCTAGGATGGCAGTAATCATGCACTTTAACTCCCAAATAGGATTCTATAAAAGATAATTTGGACTACAGGGTTTTGACAGTTTTAGTTTTATAGATCCTAAGTGTTCTTTTGAAATCAGTGTTTGTAGACCTAGTCAAAGACCTAAATAATACAGTATTCTTCATGTGATTACAGTTCTTGAATTCTGACACAGAATTATCATCTTTCTAAAATGTCTTAATATATACTCTTTCTATAGTTATCCCACTCCATTTATTTTCCAGAATTTCTCTATTACACAAGACATTATATCAAAACACTCTAATCTTTAAATTATCAAAAAAGGCAGGAGGTAAATCTGGATTTTTTTTTCATGTCTAATTAGGATTATAGTACTGTTCGTTAATTTAGATATCATTTTTCCTTCAAATTATTTCATTTTATTTATTTCATAGTCTTTTCATTTAGGGATCACCTACCATTAAACCACTTACAGCTTTCTACGCAACCTCTTTGATTTCATTGGCTGGATTCCCCAAAGTTCTGTTTTCTGCCCATTTTGTGTATTTAGCATGTCCTCTCTATCTAAATTTGCTGTGCCACATTTCACATTTCACTATTTGGGAAATCAGGTACAGTTTTTTTTTGTTTTGTTTTGTTTTGTTTTGAAGGATGTGAAGGAACTTTATTTTTTTGTAATTTCCTTTTTTTTTGTTTTGAAGGATGTGAAGGAACTTTATTTTTTTTGTAATTTTTTTTTTTTTTACAAATAGTTTATTGTCAAGTTGGTTTCCATATAACACCCAGTGCTCACCCCACAAGTGCCCCTCTCCGTGCCCATCCCCCCTCCCCCCCCACATCCATCAGTCCTCAGTTTTTGTCAGCATTCAAGAGTCTCTCATGGTTTGCCTCTCCCCCTTTCCCCCACTATTTCCCCCCTTCTTCTCTCCCATTGTCCTCCGTTAAGTTCCTCCTAATCCTCCTATACCTGCAAACATGATATTTGTCCTTCTCTGCCTGACTTATTTCACTCAGCATAACACCCTCAAGGTCCATCCATGTTGCTACACATGGCCAAACTTCATTGTTTCTCATTGCCATGTATTCCATGGCATGGATAAGCCACATCTTCTTGATCCATTCGTCCGTTGATGGACACTTAGGCTCTTTCCATGTTTTAGCTATTGTGGAGAGTGCTGNCATTAGTTCTGTTTTAAACGTCTGGCAGAATTCCCTGGGGAAGCCATTTGGACCTGGACTCTTATTTGTTGGGAGATTTTTGATCACTGATTCGATTTCCTCACTAGTTATGTTCAGNAGTTTCTTTGATGTCCCTTATGTTTTTTCAAGCCCAGCTATTAATTTTATGATTATTAATCTAAAATCTTGTTCATTTATACTGTTTATATCTGTTTTGAGCAGTTCATTAGCTGTCAGTTCTTCTGGGAGTTTCTTTGGGGGAGAGCTTTTTCATTTCGTCATTTTAGTTTTCTGGCTCTTGTTAATTTTTAAGACCTGTTATGCTGTCTGCACCTGTGAGTGCTGCTGTATCCAGGAAGACTCTTTGACTGTCCAGGGCCTATCCTTTCAGAGAGTGTTTTTTGAATGGTATCTCTTTGTCTCTCTTGTTGAGACCTTGGTTATTTTGTTTTCCTACTCGTAGTGATATCTGGGCTTCTCCACCATGTGTACTGTGGCTTATTTCTTGAGGTAGCCCTGGAGAGGAAAACAGACTGACAAACACACAGGGAGCAGGGGCACACAAATGCACAGACAAATCCTACTAAAATGCAAACCGAGAGGGACAGCGAAAAAGTTAAGGGAAAGGACGGAGGAGGGAGGGTGAATAATAGAAAATCAAAGAATACATAAAAAGGTTAAAAGGAAGAAAAGGAAAAAAGAAGAATACCAATGGACAAAGAACGGTTTATAGCATATAACCGGATTTCCCAGGTATAATTAAATAGCTGGATGTATGCAGTGCTGGTTGTAGAGCATAGAGACAGAGAAGACAGGC
>NW_027532605.1:6083336-6093747 GCF_008692635.1 Crocuta crocuta
GGGTGAAGCAAAATTGGAAATAGAATAGAATGAACAGGCAGAAGCGATAAGAAGCTTTTTTCGAAGAGTTAAAAGGCGGAGTATGGTTGGCTGGGTGAGAGAAGGACGCTGGTATTGTCCAGAGAAACTATATAGTCTAATTACTCCTGAGAGAAAGAGATGAAAAGGTTGGAAGGTGTAGAATTTACATCTATAGAATGGACTAAATTTGATTGTTTAAGCACACCGGTGACCAGAGGTAATCAGGTCAGTGTTCTCTGGAAAAAAAGAGAAAAGAATAAAAAACAATCCAAAACCAAAACCAAAAAAAAAAAAAAGGGAAAAGGGAGGAGGGCAGCTCTCAAGCAGGGATGGGCGTGGTGTGATCCAATGCGTCTGGTGGGGTTCTGCCTTGGCGGTTGTAGGGAGGGGAGTGGTGGCGCTTCACCTCGCTTTTATAGCCGTGTAAACTTCCTGGGCCAGGGGCTCAGCCAAAGTTTGTTGCGCTTTTCAACCCAGGCCAGTCCCAGCCTCCAAATCCCAGGTCAAGCACCCTGCTGAAATTGCCTCAGGCGATCCCCTGGCAACCCCCTCAGGGCAATTCCAAGCTTCCAGGCTAGCTCTGGGGGTGGAGCCAGAAGCCGCTGCTCCCTTCTCCTCCAGGTCGGGCTGGGGAGCCTGGGCGGGGTGGGGGGGGTTGTTTCCTGGTGCCCTGAGCCCGCTGGAGTGAGGAAATCAAGGTCCCTCTGTGTCTCATCACCCAAAACACGAACTCACGGTCAAATCTGCCAGTTTTTAGCGCTCTGCCTTCCCTCTAGAGTTCCAGCCAGCTAGGAGCACGGATGCCGCCGGTGCCTGCGCACCGCCTCCAGGGGGTCCAAGCCCACCAGGAGGGCAATGGCTGCAGGCATGCAACCTCTCCCAGCCAGCCAGTAGCCAGCACAAAAGAAGCAAACTGCGAGCACAGCCCCTCCGGGGCGACTTGGAGCGTGGGGGGCCTGACGCGCAGGTATTTTGTGCGCAAAGTTTTTCTACACCCCGAGCAGAGGTTTTTTCCCCCGAGCGGAGGTTTTTCTGTTTCAGACTCTTTTTCCCCTCTCACTCCCCACAGAGGGGGGTGGCCCGTCTCTCCAGTCTACAATCCAGGCCCAATTTTATCTTCCACAATTCGCACTCACGTTAGAATGCTTTCTCAGTGGAATCTGCGTCCTTTTTCTCCCAATCTCTTGGGTTTGGTACGGTTTCCTATGGCTTCAGGTCTTTACCGTGTGATGCCTGGGCACGAGTGCAGGTATGGAGCTCCCTACTTCTCCACCATCTTGCCCCTCCCTCCATCCAGTACAGTTTTCTTATATTGATTCCTCACCATCTACCGACTTGCCTGTAGTATTGGCTCATTAAGATCAAGCAGTTGAAATCTGCTAAAATCAGCTTCCCCTCACTGACAGGAATTCCCAAAAGAGCTAAAAGCTACCATTGTATTGAAACTGGCTCTGCCTTAAGAAAATAAGTGATCCATGGGGCTTCTAGGTGGCTCAGTTGAGTGTCTGACTTCTGCTCAGGTCATGATCTTGCCGATTGTGTTTGAGGGGGTAGTGGGAGCCACTTATATCTCTCCTTCTGCGCAGAACCCGATATGGATCTTATGTCCCATCTCCGTCTCTCTGCCCTTCCCCCACTCACACTTTCTCTCTCAAAAATAAACATACATTTAAAAAAAGAAAGAAAATGAGTGATCCTTTTACTACCCTAGTTGCATTTTCTTTATTCTGTTTTTAAAATGGTTAGTCCCATGGACATACCAGCCTGTGTCTGGGTTTAACTTGTCAGTGTTTTATCTCCCCCACTTTAACAGTATCCTTCCTTTGCAACAACATCTAACTCCTCTAGACCTGATTTTTCCATTCACAAGAAAACTTTCTTACTACACCAAACCATTTCTTTAGGGCTCCTTCTCTGAAGCTTAAAGTTAGAATTTGCTATACCTGAATTCCTGTGCTTTAAATTGTGACTATGTTACATCATTTAGAATGTTAGTCAAGAAAACACTTCCTCAGCGTCAGTTCTTGCATCATACAGCAAATAAGGACTTGCTACATGAAATTTAAGGATTTTGCACCCCTCAAAGTTGAACATTCATGAACAAAAATGGTACATAAACATTGATCATTTTTTTCAAATGAATATGGTTAACAAAATTTTATAATTTTTTGGATAGTCTTATTATGTACAACTAGTGTTTTTCATTTTAAAGAGTCACATAGCACTTTCCTTTAACAAACATATGTACTTTTTTATTTATTTGAGATAGGTCTTACTGTACTGGACACATGGAGATTAGTAAAGCATTTTCCTCAAACTGAAATACATGGGTTTCAGAGAGTACTACCTTTATTCATTCAGATTACTGTTTTCTATAAACATGCCACAAGGCCAATCTATAAATAAATAATATGAAAGTCTCAGATTAACTATCATATATGATTTACCCTGTTTTCTTGATGTTCTTAGAATTTTATGGCCCTTCCTGGTGTCTGACCCCAGCAGACAGAGGACTGTGTCAAGCCAATGTGAGCCGATTCTACTACAATTCAGTCATTGGGAAATGCCGTCCGTTTAAATACAGTGGATGTGGAGGGAATGAAAATAATTTTACTTCCAAAAGTGATTGTCTGAGGACTTGTCAAAAAGGTATAGAAAAAAATTCTTCCCATTCACTAGTATTTAGGATAACAATTGCAATGAAATTATGAACAAATTTTAATCTAAGAAAATTATGAAATTAATTCTACTTATAATAAGAATTATAGTTTAACTTATATATGTCCCCCCTTTTAATTGCATCTAGATTTATAGTTCTGGAGGTATTGACTATCATTCCTCTTAACGTCACTTCACAAAAAAATAATCAATTTTAAACAAAACATTTTCTTATAATATTATATAGTAAGCTTTCATTTTAAATGATTCAAGTATCTTATAATGCACAGCATTTTAATGTAGTTACTAATTTGCTTCTAAATATAAAAATGATGCATGTATATTCAGTATTTATAAATAAAAATCACATATAATCCCACCAACCATATACAACCACGTGTTCACTTTAATAAAAAGGATGTATTTCTAACTGAAGATGAATAAAAATCAATGATTATCAATTTTTGCTAATTCCTATATATGTAAAATGACTTCCTTAGAATTAGATTGTTCTACACAAAGACAGACAAATTAGACTTTTAAGACTATTTTTGTTTTTAAATATTAAAGGATAATTTGAGAAAATTTTAGATAAAATGTTTTATTGTATTACTTTATTATGCATAATAAATTTGTTTCTCTTCCTTTTGTAGGTTTCATCCAAAGAACTTCAAAAAGAGGATTAATTAAAACTAAAAGAAAAAGAAGGAAGCAGATAGTGAAAATAAGATATGAAAAAATTTTTGTTAAAAAAAATATAAATGTGGGGACACCTGAGTGGCTCAGTCAGTTAAGTGTCTGACTCTTGATCTTGGCTAGGTCATGATCTCATGGTTGGTGAGATCAAGCCCCACCTTGTGCTCTGAGGGTCAGGCTCTGTGCTGAAAGCATGGAGCCTGCTTGGGATTCTCTCTGTCCCTCCCCCACTTACATACTCTCTTTCTCTCTCTCAAAATAAATAAATACACTTTAAAATAATATATATATGTTACATTATTACATAAATTCTAAATATTTTGGATGAAACTTTTCACTATAATTTTTAGTTTTTCTTTCCTGAAATTCTTTTAATAAATATTTCCATGAATTTTCTATGTACAAATTAACTGCTATTAATACACTTCTATCAGAATTCATTTCTTAATCTAGTCAAATTGCTTATTCAAGGATGATGATTTATTAACAGACTACTGTGAATTTACTTATTCCTCAATCCCTTTCTATTTTTCATTAACTATAAACTATCATATTCCTAGCCACATCAAAACAGTCCATTTTTCCATTTGGTGATTATCTGTTTGAAAATATGTTGTCATTTATTTGTTTTGATCATGTATATGATGGTCTTTATAGTCTATGCCCAGATGAATAAATACAGCTATTAAAAGTCAAGCACTTTTTGGATTTTACATCAAACATGGTGACAAGCACTTTCTTCTATAAGGATCACTCAACTCTGTGAAAGCTGGTAATAGAATTCTGTTATGTGCTTCTCTCCCTAAACATACTTTTTCCCCTTTCTTATAAAATAGTACCTCAATAAATCTTGAGCCATACCATTATCTGTACAAAGAGTCAACTCTATCATGAGTCTGTCTGATTTTGATTAATTTAACTATTTTTTGTGTGTGCTTATGACCCACCATATTAGTAAAAATGGTGGAATAGTTGTATGTTAAGTACAGAAACTTGGTGGAAAGGGAAATTTTTTTTTCCCACAAATAGTTTATTGTGAAATTAGTTTCCACATAACACTCAGTGCTCATCCCCACAAGTGTCCTCCTCCATGCCCATCCCCCTCTCCCCCCCACATCCATCAGTCCTCAGTTTTTGTCAGCATTCAAGAGTCTCTCATGGTTTGCCGGAAAGGGAAATTTTTAATGGCAATCAAAAGTAAACTGTTTATATACTTCCTAATTTTATTACTTAACAAAATTTTCTCTTACCCAAAATAGCAAGAATATTGAATCCTCCTGAAACCTATTCATTTATCATTAGGCTTTGCATGCAATGCAACCAATAAGTAAGCCATGCTTCAGGGGGAAGAAAAAGTCATGTTATTTATGTGGAAGAGGAAAACTCTACTACTGAGGAGTCTATCAGCAAGAAATAATCCACTAGAAAATCTATGTGCTAATCACTCTCAGGGTTTTACATAATCTCTCTTTGGAGTTAATTCACTTTATCCAGATCTACACCTTTCCTTTTCTGCTGAGAAAAGGAATATATATTATATGTATATATATCTTATACANAATATTATAATATATATATTATATATGTATATACAACATATATAATACTATATATAATACAATATATAATTGTATTAATATATATAAATTGTAATTTATATATATAATATATATGTCATATATATTATATGATATATAAATTTTTATATAATATGTAAATATAATGTATATATTATAATTACACTACTGCTTTCTTTCATGACTATTTCAATTTATTTAAAAGGGTATATACTATTCACTGAATACTATTTAGTCAGCTTATTCATGCTGATTTCCTACTTAAAAATATTATCTCTTCCAGACTATCCATGTGAAGTCAGGGTCTAGCTGATGTGAGCTATCAAATCACTATGTTTTGAGGCTGAATATGAAGTCCTAAAATACAATTACAAATAAGTTTTATACTTTAGGATGAAAGTAACATCATTATAAAATAGTATGCATTCATTAACTTAAAAATTTTCTATCTTGATTTCAAATATTTATACATATACACACACATAATGTATACAGAAGTAACTGCCTTAGACTGGATCTTTGCTGTGGAATTTTAGACTTGGAAATCAAAATCCCTGTGAAATATGCTTTGTTATCATTTTTACATGGATCGTAATGCCTTTAAATAAACAGGAACATCTCCTTAGGTCAAGTGATAAGCTGCCACCAAGAACATATAAATAGCACATTTGTGAGTTGACGGTTTTCTCCAACAACCATTCATGGTTTCATTACTTAACCAAGAAAGACACTCAGATGGTTTCCAATTTTTAATGCATGGAAATATTATTTTTACTGTAGCTTTAAATAAAAAGCTGTCTGGTGGTATTATCTTACTTTGTTTTACATAATTAAATGCATCTAACTGAATTTTATATAGATTTACTTTATACAGCATTTATATGTATTTACCTACTTTGTTCATTCTCTGTTGGAAATTAACAGATTATGCTGAAAACTGCCCAAATGATTTTAGTGTTTACATTATAATACAAAAAATATTCTTAATAAGGAAGCATAACTGTTATATTCATGAAGCTTTTTGTTCTTTATTTTTAAAAATTTTTTAATGTGTATTTATTTTAGGGGGGAAGAGGGAGAGTGAGACTGAGCATGAGCAGGGGAAGGGCAGAAAGAGGGAAACACAGAAATTTGAAGCAGGCTCCAGGCTCTGAGCTGTCAGCACAGGACCAGATGTGGGGCTCAAACTCATAGATTGTAAGATCACGACCTGAGGTAAGGTGGGACCTTTAACCAACTGAGCCACCCAGGCACCCCTCATGAAGATACTTTTTAATTAATTATTTTTTAAAAAAATTTTAAGTGTTTTATTTATTTCTGAGAGAGAGAGAGAGAGAGACAGACAGACAGACAGCATGAGCAGGGGAGGGTCAGAGAGAGAGGGAGACACAGAATCCGAAACAGGCTCCAGGCTCTGAGCCGGCAGACGGCACAGAGCCCGGCGCGGGGCTCGACCCACCAACCGTGAGATCATGACCTGAGCCGAAGTCAGATGCTCAACCGACTGAGCCACCCAGGCACCCCTTTTTAATTTATTTTTGAGAGAACGAGCATGAACAGGTGAGGGCCAGAGGGAAAAGGGAACAGAGGATCTGAACCGAGCTCCGTACTACCAGCAGCAAGCCCAAGGCAGAGCTCAGAGCCCACCAACCATGAGATCATGACCTGACCTTAAGTTGGACATTCAACCAACTGAGCCACCCCAGTGCCTCACGAAGGTTTTTTTTTTTTTTTTATGTTTGTTTATTTTCAGAGAGACAGAATGTACATGAGTATGCATGTGAGCAGGGAAGGGCCAGAGAGAGAGGGTGAGAAAGAATCCCTAGTACCGCTGGATCCCATGACCATGACATCATGACCTGAGCCGAAATCAGGAATTGGATGCTCAGCCAAATGAGCCACACAAGTGTCCCATCATGAAGTTTTTTATACTTCAGAAAAACCTAGTGTTCTTCAGTTATTGCAAAGATTAAGTCCTAAGACAAAGAAAAAAATTGTTCCATAGCGTCCAGTTGACTTTTACCTTCTTTATTAGAATTTTCCAATAATCTCATTTCAATTTCAAATGTGAATTCATGTACTAGGACTTCTTATTTGTCAAACACATTAGTACACCTGCTTTACAATCCATATTCCATTCCATATGTATCTTTTCCAATCATCTAACATATAAAATGCATTTTATGTATTATACATGACTCCCAATCTTGACTATTGAAGATATCATGGACCATTTCCATACCAGAAGAAAATGGCATTAAAGTAACCATTTAGGAGAAACCTGAGGTTCCTTCATAAGCTGCTCCTGCTCTTATCCCATCCTGACTCATCTTCATCTTGTCTTATGAAGTTAGCATTTGAATTTAGTTTCCAACCTTTAACTTTCAGTTCTTTAAGAACTTTCACATGAACACACCTGAATTGCTTTTCTCGTATTCTGCTCTATAGATCATGAAACCTTTATCTTATTAGTCTGTTAGGACCAATCTCTGAACTACATAGCTGGTGTCTTGACTAGAATTATTCAGACCACTTTTTTAAGGGAATAATGATACATGGTAATTCATTTTACCAAAGAGAGAGAGGTGTGTAGGCATTTAGTCATATAATACAATAAAAAGAGCATTAGGACAATGAATAGGACTTTCTCATCCAAAAATTCTAAAATTCTTCATCCAAAAAAATTCTGACCCCAATGGTCTGAAATGAAACAGGGATATATTTGATCACAAAATTGGAAAGGTAGGTACACCTGGGTGGCAGTCAGTTAAGCATCAGACTTTGGCTCAGGTCATGATCTAACAGCTCATGTCAAGAGTTCAAGCCCCACATCAAGCTCTGTGCTGACAGCTCAGAGCCTGAAGCCTGCTTCGGATTCTGTGTCTCCCTCTCTCACTGTCCCTTCCCTGCTCACTCTCATGCTCTCTCTCTCTCTCTCCCTCTCTCTCTCTCTCTCTCTTCTCAAGAGTAAACATTAAAAAAATTAGAAAGGCCAAAGGTATTTTACTTTAGTATAGATGGACTCAGGGCTTCATATTGTCAATAAAACTAAATCCATCTTTATTCCTGATTCTGCTGCCCAACATTTTTTACCTTTATTTTTTTAATCTCATAGTGTTTCAACATGACTTCCAGAATTTAAGGTCCACATCCTCTCAGATAAAGTTTTCTAGAAACATTTAGACTCACTCCCTGGCCTCTGCCACAATCCATGAAAGAAATAATTGATAAGCTAGACTTCATTAAAATTAAAATCCTATGCTGTACAAAATCTAGTATCAAGAGATTAGAAGACAGGCCATGAACGAGGAGACAATATTTCAAAAGACACATCTGATAAGGGACTGTTATCTAAAACATTCAAAGACTGTTTAAAACTAAAAAAATAAATAAATAACCTTATTAAAAATAGTTTAAGTATCTCAACCAATACTTCACCAAAGAAGACCTAGAGAGGACACAAGCATGTGAAAAGATGCTCTACACCATCAGTAAACAACAACTTACAATAGTCAGCTACGACTACACACCTATAGAATGGACAGTACACAGACACCATCACGGACACCAGCAAATGGTGGCAAGACATGGATGGAGCAAGAGCGACTCTTCACCATCACTGGTAGGAATGCAAAACTGGCACAGTCACTTTGGAAAACAATTTGGCAGATTCTTACAAAAGTAAACATACTCTTAATTATACCATTAGGCAATCATGCTCCTGGCAATTTACCCACAGAAGTTGACAAGCAAAAGTCTGTACAAAGATATGTGTAACAACTTAATTCATAGTAGCCATAACTTGAAAGCAACCAAGATGTCCTTCAGTTGATGAATGAATACACTGTTACATCCAGACCATGGAATTTTATTCAATGTCAAAAAGAAATGAATTATGAAACCATGAAAATATATGAAAGAACGTTAATGAATATTACAAAGTGAAAGAAGCCAATCTGAAAAAGTCTACATGCTGTATGATCCCAAATGTATGGTGTTCTGGAAAAAGTAAAACTATGGAAATGGTAAAAAGATCACTGGTTACCGGGGGTAGGTAGGAAAGGAAAGATGAATAGGCAGAGCACAGAGGATTTTCAGAACAGTAAAAATACTCTGTATGAGAGCTCACAATGATGGGAATGTGTCATCATATATATATCCAAACCCAGAGATTATATTGGTTCAGCCCTGTTGCTGTACAAACTATGAACTGTGTATGATCATTATGTGTCAGTGGAGGTTCAACTGTATCAAAAGTACCACTCTGCTGGGGGATGGTGATGATGGTGGAGGCCATGCATGTGTCAGGGTAGAGGATATATGGAAACACTCTGGACTCTTCCTTCAAGTTTGCTATAAATATAAAACTGCTCTAAATTTTTTTATTAAAGAAAATCCTGGGTATACCCTCTGACCCAAATATCTATGGTCAGCCCTGACCCAACATCATGTTTAGAGAACTGTGACTTTCTGATTAACCAGGTTTGATTCACAAGTCCACTCCAAGGTACCCAACTGATATAAGCACTATCTAAAATTTGTGATCTGACTGCTAGGGTTGGGTCTCGAGTGAGGCCACAGGAACAAAATTTGAGAGGATGTTAAAAAAAAAGTCAGTAACTAAGACCTATAATATTGTAATATAGCATTCTTAAAAAATAAAACAATTCATGATGAAAATATCAAAATTATTAAAAAGAGAAGCTCAGTAACAGCCATATTGGAATCTGAGGCAAAAGGAAAAACCAAGAATACTGATGATTTGTTAAGAATATAAAGATGGTTCCCATTTAATGGCCATTATTTAGTGTAATTAAAAGTATTAACAGAACAATAACCAAGTTATCATTTAATAAATAAAGTTCATTTGACTAAATTCAACACTCATTCCATGAGTTAAAACTGAGGAAAAGAGAGATCTTCCTTAGACCTGATGAAGCAGATCTACCAAAAACATACAACATTCCCATTAAACTCAGGAACAGGACCAAGATGCTCTCCATTACCATTACTATTCAACATATATATCCAAGTTGTCTTAATTTTATGCCAAAACAAAAGGTAAGAAACAGAAACTAGGTATAAATATTATACAGCAATCATTTTTTATATAATAAATATGCTTGTTATAAATGAAAATACAGGAGAACCAAAAAAAAAGGAGTATAGCAAGATTTCTGCATGACAGTTCAACACATGAGATCAACAGCATTTAAAATGTTCTTTAATCTTTTTATTTTCTAAATGTTTTTACTTATTTTTGAGAGAGAGAGAGAGAGAGAGAGAGAGAGAGAACACGAGAAGAGGAGGGGAAAAGAGAGAGGAGGACAGAGATCCAAAGCAGGCTCTGCCCCGACATTGGTGAGCCTGATGCCGAGCTCCAACCCACGAACCGTAAGATCAATAACTGAGTTGAAGGTGGACACTCAACTGAATGAGCCACCTGGGCTCAATTTGTT
>NW_027532605.1:6094094-6132180 GCF_008692635.1 Crocuta crocuta
GAAAAATTGTTTTAGCCACAATAGAACAAAAACCTTAAGGTACTTAACAGTAAATCCCAGGAGATGTATTAAACAAAATTTAGAAAAAAACCCCTGAGAGAAAATTCAAATGTTACCGAGGGACATAAAAAGAACTAAATATTCTTCTATTTATTGTAGCCTTACTATTTTCAGAGAAAAAACACAAGAACATTAGATTATGAAGGGAAAAATGTTAAAATACATAAACATTTTATAAATTAAAAAAAACAGAAGAGTGAAGAAAATCTCTAAGCTATAAAAAGAAAAAGACAAGGGCGCTTGGGTGGCTCAGGTGGTTGAGCATCCAACTTCAGCTCAGGTCATGACGTCGAAGTTTTTGAGTCCCAGCCCCGCATCAGGTTCACTGCTGTCAGCATGGAGTCTGCTTGGGTCCTCAGTCCCCTCCCTCCCCTGCCCCTCTGCCACTTGTACTCGCTCTTTCAAAAATAAATAAAAACATTTAAAAAATTAGAAAGAAAAAGATATACAAAATGAAAATTGGATAATAAAAAAATAAGAAAATTAGGAAATCAATTCCGGAGCCCAACTCTGAAGTAATAGAAGGTCCAAGAAAAATAGAACAGCTAGAAGAGAGGGGAGTGAGATTTTATAGAACGAAACAGCATAGGTTTCCTTTATTGAAAATGGTGTGCTGTAACCAACAAAGGAACCTTCCCAGCACTCCACCTACACTCACATGAAATCTCAAAAACTAGTGATGAAGAGAAAATTCCTAAAGGACAAAAAAATCTTGTGGGAGAATAAAGAGAAGTTGAAATAAAGTGGAATTGTGCATCTCACTGGCAAGAAAGGAAGGAAGCCAAAATCAAGTTGGATGTGAAAACTCTGAGAGAGGATAATATCTGTTTACTTGTGAAAAGGCTTTAATAATGCTAATTGATCTTTCAATTATGTGCCTGTAGTGCTTTCCTGAAAAATATACATTAATTAAAATAAAGGTGTTTAATGCTTTCACTTTCCATCAGAGGCTTTGGGGAAAGTTCTGGAGTGTGAACTAAGATACTGTTTTTTTGCACCAAAACGGACACTATTTGGTGGATGGATTGGTCATCTAATTTCCTCAGACCCACATTTACTCATATTTGAAACAATTCTTCTGAACTAGACCACCTATAAGAATATTTCCATTTTGGTATTTCAGGGTTTTATGAGGATGTTCTCTATTTAAAAACATTCAACATGAACACACAGTAAACCAAAAAGTAGAAAGATGCTCCGTGATCAAAAGGACAAAACTCACCATTGGCCTGGCTCTTCTGGTAATAACCACATCTCTTCTGGCATAAGGTGGTCCATTTTCAGTGGTACCCTGTAATCTTTAAACACTGGCCTATGGTGATGCAGCTTGCCATTTCCAAATTGACTACATCTATAACAGATTCTTTTTCAGTGCCCAATTCCCAAACATCAGAAGATTGTACAAGCTTCCAATTGATTACTTTACAGAGATTCCAATCACTTTGGGAGATTCTGAATGCCTTAACATTTCAGCTTTACTTAGGATTTTAAAAAATTCTGAACCATTAACTTTCTTTCCTCTCAGGATTATATGCATTCTAGAGAAAATAATACATGTGTTTCTGATTTACACAAAGTCATCAAGGCATTTCAAGCCCATGGAAAGTTTTGAAAATAATTTTAGAAGTATTTAGTCTTTTTGAAATAATTCATAAAGATATTAGCAAACTGTAGTGAAAATAAATTATTTCTAGTACCAACATCTTATTTTGATATAAAATTTATTCTGTTTTAAGCAAATCCAATTGTAGCCAAAATTAACTCATCCCTGTCACCATTACTGATGATTTGCTGTTCTTCATTAGTTGTGCTGCTCATAATATG
Organism: Crocuta crocuta; assembly: GCF_008692635.1. Lineage (NCBI taxonomy): Eukaryota > Metazoa > Chordata > Mammalia > Carnivora > Hyaenidae > Crocuta > Crocuta crocuta. The sequence continues at coordinate 6,095,979 of NW_027532605.1, forward strand.
ATAACATCAGCTAAATCAATTATAAACTTGAGTATCTTTGGAGTTTTCATCCATGTTTAATCTGTATTTTCACAGAGAGTGGAATTCTAATACACTGAACCCTTAAGCTTCAGTTGCTCTCAAGTCAGAAGCCAGAGGAAACTGCTACTTCCTTCTTCCTTATTTGTCAATTTTTGGGATTAGAGAAGAATTTTTATTTTCAGGGATCCCTGGGTGGCTCAGTAAGTTGAGGTCATGCCATGATCTCGGGTTCATAGGTTAGAGACCCACATCAGGCTTTGTGCTGACAGCTCGGTGCCTAGAGTCTGCTTCAGGTTCTGTGTCTCCCACTCTCTGCAACCTCCCCTACTCACATTGTCTCGCTCTCTTAAAAACCAACATTGGAAAAAATTTTAAATAATTTTTACTTTCCAATAGTCTATTTTTTAAACAAATTCCCCACTCAAAAAATGTTCAGCGAAATTTGCAAATCACGCTAGGGGAGTTTCCAGAGTTTCTAAATGTGAACAGTTGTGAGCTACCTAAATGATCCCTTTTGCCAAGAAATTTCTACTCCAGAGAAGAAACAAACAATTGCCATTTTTCACTTAAAATATCTGCAATTGTTCAAGGAGAAAGTCTTTGGTATTGTGAGCCAAGTATAGGTTGGGATTTTTTTTTTTTTATTTAATTCTGCATATTCTCTTTTTCTCCTTCACAAACCACACACATATACAATCAATCAGGGAAGAAAATCTTTAAAATTTAGTAAATCTCTCAGCTTCACTAAACTTTCAGACACAAATGAGTAACATTTTTATAATCGTGGAAATTTAAAAAACCCAAATCAAATAAGATAATGAAGAGCATAGGATTTAGATTCAAATCAATTTGAATTTGAGTTTGTTAAGCCTTGGTATCCCTACTGTGAAATAAGAATGAGGGTAAGTAAGAGCACAAGTGTAAAGTATTCAGTATAGTGTTTGCTACATCGTAAGTCTTCAATAAAATGGTGACTACTGGTACTACAATGTGTTGAATATTTAATATCTCAAGGTTGGAGAATATAGTCTCTGAGCACTAACAACTTTTGAATTAAGTCAAGCAATAAAAATTAAAGTAGAAACTTTTAGGGTAATGTTCACTAAAGTTAACAATTTTATAAAATGAGAAACAGAAGTGATAAAAGTGCTTTTAAGATTAACCGAGAAAAATGTAAAAATTATAGATTTGAAAACTTTAAAAACTTTTAGTAATTGGTTTTGGAGATACTTGCCTAAGAGGTGCTACATATATTTTTAATATGGAAAGTTTTATGACATGGGTAAAACAGGGTAAAAGCTAGTGAATGTTCTTTCTATTTCTCTACTGAACCTACATAAAACTTACCTTACAATATTTAAATGTCTTACATTTTTAAGAGATTTTGAGATTAAAAAGTGACCACTATTGGGGTGCCTGGGTGGCTTAGTCCCTTGAGCATCCAACTTTGGCTCAGCTGATGATCTTACTGTTCCTGGGTTCGAAACCCGCGTTGGGCTCAGCGGAAGGAACTTGCTTCAGATTCAGTCTCTCCAGCTCTCTCTGCTCCTCCCCCAGAGAAACACTCTGTCTCTCTCTCAGAAACAAACATTTTTTTTTATAAAGACCACCATTATTCCTTGTGTAATTCTCTCAAATATTCAAAAACTTACACTAGCATTCATATATGAATAATATTGAAAGATGCATGATTTAGATAGAAACCAGAATACAAATTTATTAAAATAGAAGAATAGCTAATCTACTGTGGATTCTTTAAGGTAAATTTGTTGAAGACTATGCTTTGCTTTCCTCTCTTACTAATACTCATTTATTTTTCCTATGTGGGAAAAAGTTATCTAACTGAAGCCCCAGTAACCAATATCAATTGACTTATATTCCATACAATTTTCTTCCAAAAGTATCTGAAGTAGTTTGCCAGGTTAAATATTTTGCTAATAATACTGTAAAGAAGGACAGGTTTAAAAACTAAACCACTTAGGTTTCAAGTTCCAGTTCTACCAATTTCCAGTTGTATAAACTTACTAAGATTCTCTTTCCTCATCTGATGAGTGAAAATAAAATCCTCACAGAGCTATAGCAAATATCTAAAGAATATAGCAAATTTCTGCAAAAATGCCAGGTTATCAACGTTATTTTTCCTCAACTTCGCCTAAAAGAGAGCAGAGACCTAGCAGCACTACTAGAGGTTAAGTACTTGAAAATATACTAATTGTAGTAACAATTCATTATTGAATTTGTTTTTATGCTTTACAATTAACCCCCAAAAAGACAGCCCTTCAATTGTAGTATTTTATTTTCTGAATATCCAAAATACCATGAGAAGGAGATTTTAAACACCATCTATAAGGAACCATGGTTAACACTGTGGACATTAACTTCATTAACTTGCAGAAAGACGTGGAAACATTTCACAGGAAAAGTTTTTGGACTTTCCTCCTCACCCAACCCCACCACCCGAGCCATACGCAACCACACCAGAGCAAAGCATAAAACTTGATTTGGAATGCATGACCCATCACAAATAGAATAAATACAAATTCCTTACCACAGTCTATAAGGTCCTACAACCTATGTCGTGATGTAATTGCGTGGGACTCCCTTCTTGCTCACTGGTCTGCAGACTCTAGGAATGACCTAGGTGCGCCACTTGGACAGGTTTTGCTCGATAGTTTTCCAGCAAACTCTGCTTTGGTTCCCCCTCCCACATTCTTTTATTGAGCTGGTAACTCACCTCCCAGTTGTTGGGAAAATTGGCTGCTAACTTCCCTCAGCTGCAGCCTTCTCCAAATTGTCCTCAGCTGATCTGATCTTAGTACTTTCCCTAGAAAGAACTACTCATGCTCCCACTCCCATACAATGACTAACCAGGAGCTACTAAAGACAGATTCCCTTGCATCAGGGGAGGACAACTCTGCCATGCAAGTTACATTCCAGAGCCCCACCCCTATTGTTTAGACCAAATCCAGATTTTACTTGAGACCACATGTTTGCTCACCTCAAGCTTTTTCCAAACCTGTTTCCTTCCCTTAATGCTTTTGCCTGAAGTTATCTAAAGAGCATTCCTTCCTCAATCGGGCATCTGACTCTTTCTCTCAAGCTCTGCTTCTGGCAAGCCCTACTTCAGACTTCTTTCTAATCCATGGAAATCTTCATATTTCGCCCCTTCTAGGTTCCAGAGTAATTATTATCTTCAGAGAAAGTGCTTTTCTACAGGAAATATGTTCTCCCTCCATCCTACCTTTCTATCTATTAAGTCCTCACCTGTTTGAGTCATTGAACATACTGCTTTTTAGCAATCTGAATATTTAAGCAATATAAGCAAAAATAGTATATTTTTCTAAATGGCTACCTGAGGATAGAAAGTAAATTCCTTCAGATCAGGGATTATGTTTCTATTCCCAAATTCTGTACTTCTGGTACAAAATGTTTGGCATACGGTAGATGATCAGTTAATGCATGTTTAATGGATGGTTATTGTTCAGAAACTTGCCTTCTTATGCTACAAATGTTTATAAATATAGAGCTTGGAGGTAATCATTATGCCCCAAAATGAAGTATCTCTCAAATATCAGTTGTATTAAGCCAGAACAGGATTATAGCCAATTAGCAATTGATTTTTTCTAACATGTAGTGCAGGATGTATATTTTTTATGCTTGGATATGGTGATGGCTTCATTTGTCAGATGTCAGAGACACTTTCACTCTGTTGTGAGCTTTTGAAGATCTGATTTGTATTCCTGGTCAGATACATAGGAGTTAATACATAGTCTAGCCATGGGCTTCAGTGTTGCATAGCTTTAAATCAATATTTAAATATATATATTATATATGCACCTAATATATACATTCATTGGAAAGACAAAAGACAGTATGTCTTAATTTGTATTGTTTTACTTACATTATGTTTTAACATATAATTATTATTTTGCCTTCGTATCTAAATATTTTATGATGTAGTTTTTTCACTATATATAAGCGGATACTTTAATTGTATAGTCTACCATAAATACCTGCCCATGTAAATCTAGTTAAGTGCATCAGAATATTTTCTTATTTATCTTTCCTTGTTGAGATTTTTTTATCACAGGAAAAAAATGAATTTCATTATTCAGTTAGCAGCTTTTTACAATTTGAAAATGCTCAACACTAGATGGCAGGATGAGACTGTAGATACCTCACTCCTTAAAGCTAAGTGTAAAAGATCTGCTAGTTTCTCAAACGCGTTGAGACTTTTTAGGCAAATACATTGCATTACTTTTTATTTTATTTTTTTAAAATGTTTTTATTTATTTCTAGGAGAGAGAGAGAGAGACAGCGTGAGCAGGGGAGGGTCAGAGAGAGAGGGAGTCACAGACTGAAACAGGCTCCAGGCTCTGAGCTGGCAGTCAGCACAGAGCCCGACGCGGGGCTCGAACCCACAAACCGCGAGATCATGACCTAAGCGAAAGTCGGACGCTTAACCGACTAAGCCACCCAGGCGCCCCTGCATTACTTTTTAATATATGCACTGTATATAATTCCACTTCCTTTGTGTTTAAAACCTTTGTTTATAACAGAGTGATGTTAAATATGAAGAAATTATTGAAGAGAAACATATATTACTAGTAACTTTCCAAGTTATAGAAGTATGACAATAGTTGAATAAAAAAGTGGGAGAAGATTCATACTATTTGAAATCTTTAGAACTTAAGACATGGTCATTAAATCATATGCTACTTATGTCAACACACATAAACTTTAAATCATTTATTTTTGTAATCAAGACTGATTTTGTAATCAAGATTGATAAGAAGCCATTCAGCAAAAATTCACAATAAATACATATTCAGAGACAAAAAAGGCATTTTCAATGCCAACTAAAACTGTCCTAGAAATAGGAAGACCTATTTTAAACTCTTCTGGGAAAGGCGACTCAAGTTTGTAAAGGAATTACTCTCAATATTTATGCTACCACTTGTCAGGGCAATATGGGTAAGAATAGCTAGGGTGATCATATATATATTTTTACATTCAAATCATGACAGTTTTGAGTATGGAAATATGAACTGGGACTGACCTAGCAAACTGAGGCATAATATCACCATCATTAACGGTGTTCACTCTCAGAAAGTTCATATTGTACCCTCATTCAAATGAGAATTTATAATTTTGTTGTATTGAAAGCTTCATTTTGAATTAATCCATGATATAGTTCATTTGCCAGTGTTGGGTCTTTATTCTAGCAAGGATTCTTCTTTCTGGAGGAGGAGAGGCTCAAACAATTGTGAGTATCTATAAAAAATTTGTAGACATAGTAGATATTTTAACAATAACATCATAATTTCCCTGAAGATGGTAAGTTACATGCACAATTAGAATTAAAAATCAGCTCTTTGGTTTTAATAATAAAAAAAAGTAGCATATTCACTCTTAATGGCCTAGCCATTGGATCTGGTTCCTTTTACTAAATGCAATTCATTTAGTAATGAAATATTTTAAATATGCTAAGCATTTGAGAGTTAAAATAATAAAAGCTCAGGTCAGCTTATTAGTATAATTTTTTGATGTAAAGATTATAAAATTATGTATTTCTCCTCAAATTGTTGTTACATTTTAAATAAAGCATGCTATGTACAATTTTGTTGACTGCATAATCTCTGAGTATAAGTGATGACTTGCAGACAATGAGAACACAAAGGAATTAATTAACTTACTACCTAATACCTGAAACCTCTTAACTCACATCACAATCATGGAAATCATTTTTAAAGATCTTTCTTACATTCTCACCAGAGGTAGTCTGTCCATAATAGGTTTTATGTAAAAGTGTTTTGTTTTGTCCTCTTTGTTTTTGTGGCAGAACTATGCTCAAAGGCTGTAGCTACACAAATTCAAAATAAGTGGTCAGTTAAGCCTGTAGAGAACTAAATTTGTAAAACCACATTTTTTAATTCATTTGGCTACCTTAGTAAAAGGATAAAGTGCATTTCACATGGTAAGCCAGTATCCATTACTGTGGAACCATGGCACTTGGGAGCCTTACGTGAGACCACAAGTAAGGCTCTGACTGCCAGCTCAGAGCCTGGAGACTGTTTCAGAGTCTGTGACTCCCTCTCTCTCTGATCCTCCCCTGCTCACGCTGTCTCTCTTTCTCTCTCCTAGAAATAAATACAACATTAAAAATAATTTAAAAAGAAGGCTCTGAAATAGACAACTGTGACTATCATTACATATGCCATTCTTCAATTATACATTATTCCTCAGTTCTATAGAAAACACTATGGACAGTGTCTGTGTGGTTATAACTAGACTCTGTGTTGGTGGTGTTAGTTGCTAACTATTGAGAATTCAAGAATACTTGAGTCTATGTGCTAGTCCATCTGTGCTTTAAACAACTACATAGCAGGACACATACCATTTTTCCTTAGCTCCCCAACACAACTAGTACAGCATCTAGCTCAAAAAACAAGCTTGGTCCCTAACTATTAAATGATAGCAAGTGCCTTCAATCTGTTATGGGAAAAGATTACTTTAAATATATATATGTGACATACCTAAGATGGAATTAATGTATTGATTAATACCATATTGCCTAAGAATCACTACGTTGATTACTGAAGTATTTTCATTTTGTTCAACTACATTTTCTTAAATATTTGTCATCATATTTCAGTGTATACTTGAGAAGTTGGCATTACCCATATATTATCTTGACCCGCCATACCCAGATTGGCTCCATGGAAGTCCTCAATGCCATTTATTTCATTTGGAGTTTATAAAATGGCAACTCTTAAGTGGGGTGCAATTTGTCCACTATCTCTAAATAAGGTTTATAGATAATACTGATAAAAACTATCCAAGAGTCTTCATGACTATAAACATATGCCTGACCAATCATTTGAATATAAATATTATAACTTTTAATAGCATTCCCATTTAGTATAGCACTTGATATATAGTAGAGGAGAAAGAGCGCTGGTGTAAGGGTTGTAAGACAGAAGTTCAAAGCATAGAATTTTTATTCAATAGACTTTACTAGCGTTGGGAAAATGAAACAAGAATCTTTGAAAAAATATTAATGCTTTTTCACACTTATTGGGAAAAGTTTTAGATTGTCATCACTTAAATTCAAAAGATATGTTAATCTCTTTCTGGGATCAGATATTATTTAAAGCATGGAAGATGAGAAGACATGGCCAGTGATCATTCAGATATTAAAATTTAATACTTGATTCTGTTCTGAATTTTAAGATGGGAACACCAAGACCTGAAAAGTTTTGTCAGGGTCACACTAGAGAGTGTCAGAACCAGGTCTGGAATTTCACAAGCATCCCAGTGCTTTCTACTTCTTTCTTGGTGGTTTCCCAACCAATGTGCTACCTCGATAGCAAAATTCGTAAAGCTTTCACCTGAAAATATCTACATCAGTATTCTGATTAAAGAACCCTTGTTAATGGAGCCAGTCATAACCTGCAACATTGACATCTCCTCTCACAGGCTAAAGAAAATAGCTCAAAATGAAGTACTTCTCAGCAGCTTCTCCAAGCAAAGCAACCAAACTATAACTGGAAATATAATATTCTATAACTTGGCAATTTAACTCCTCTGGTTATTTTTCTTTCTCAATGACCAAATGGGTATAACTCAGTTTCTTGCAGGTCTTTTAATGATAAACCAACAGAGATTAGTAAGTATCTTATTTTTATATGTATGTGTTATTTTTTTTACCTTGATCCTACTGATCTTAAAAATCAAAGATTGTGTTAATAAGTTACATCCAGTGATCTAGGTAATAAAAATGTCAACAGGAGCATACTGCTTCAGAAACACGGTATCACTTTAACTTACGTTGCTATGTTTTCCTTTATTAGTCAACAAAAAGTATGAATGTCTCATTTTGCTCCCTAATTGCAGTAATTTACCAAGTTTTGAGTGCCTCCAATCTCAAATTTACTAAGAATTGAATAAGTATTATAGTATCTTATCTATTTCTAAATGTTACATAATTTGTTGATTCAGTCTTAGAAATATAAGTGATTTTAGATATTTGATTCATCTCTTCTATTTTACAGATGAGGAAATTGATGCCCAGTGCTTTTTAGATTTCAGCAATTATGATTATTGTCATATCTCACACATTTACCATATTATCAAAAGACAAGTGCATTTCAAATTTAAATTTTTCTTCCCTGATAATGTCCAATGATTTATTAGCCACATTAGGAATAAAATTATGTTCCGATAGAAGACTTCTTTTTTTTTTAATTTCTAGGAGAGAGAGAGAGAGAGAGAGAGAGAGACAGTGTGAGCAGGGGAGGGTCAGAGAGACAGGGAAACACAGACTCTGAAATAGGCTCCAGGCTCTGAGCTGGCAGTCAGCACGGAGCCCGACGCGGGGCTCGAACCCACGGAACCGCGAGATCATGACCTAAGCGAAAGTCGGACGCTTAACCGACTAAGCCACCCAGGTGCCCCTCGATAGAAGACTTCTAAAAAATTAAAGTATGTTACATATTTTACGTAACCGTTATGTTTATAAATTGTACTTTTGTTATGGCTATTTTCAGGGATAAATGTAATATAAATTACTATTTTATTTTATAGATGATAACATAATCAAGTTAATTTTTTAAAAATACGTGCAATTATTTTAAATTTATAAATATGTTCTCAAGAGTTTATCTTCCCTAAAACATATACTTACATATAATGAAAAACCATTCTATGTGTATGTATATGTATACACACAACATATAGACACACAATGGTTTTGTTCATGCCACATATGCACATAGTTATGTCATGGACAAAGTAAAGAAAAGAAAGAAGTTTAAAAACCTACAGCATAAAGTTTCATCATTAAACTGTGAAAAACTAATCAGGTAACAGCTCTGATTGTGAGAACTCAGTAAGATTTATATCACAGAGTTAATTATGATGGGTGTAGGTATTATTTTTGTGTTCATTTTTGAAGAAGACATGTTAAATAAAACAGCTCCCCAATGCTTTGTAAAGTATAATTCAACACACACACACACACACACACACACACACACACACATTTCCCTAACTCCTTTAATTTTGGAGCAGAATATTATATTCAGATTTCCTTCAAATCACAGGCCGCTCTCTGTGGCAAGTTCTAACAGAACTCAGTCAAGGTGAAATGCAGCCAGCTTTTTCTGTTAACAATGTATTCATACAGCATATGATCTCTGTCTGTTCAGGCTGCTTCTTGCTCTTGTCTCAGAATAAGAAAGGAGTGCTGCTTTCCTGGGGTATGCTATTTGAGAAAGAAAGTAACCTAACACTAACTGCAGGCGGGGTCAGAGTGATGTAACAGGAAGCTCTGATGTTTCCCTTCTGCTGCTGAGCACATACAATGTGACAACACTTCCAATCCACTCAGAACAACCCTCTCTCTCCAGCAGAGAGTATCACCTCCTGATTTAGGATCATCAGGCTCTGCTCACTGGACCTGACCCTGTCTGCAGGATTACATTGCAAGGCTTTCAGTCTTCCCCACCTTATCTGGGGGTAAATCTCTTCTGCGGAATCTCAGAAAATCAAATTCCATCCTAAGAATATTTCACCAAGAATTTCCTTAGAAGCTGTGCTGGGTAAGTACACTATTCAGAATAAATATATGTATTCTGAGTAGTATTCTAATTTAGTTTGGCAATGTTTCTATTGTGGAATCAGTGACATTGAAATAATATTGAAACATATCCTCATTTATTTCACATGTTAAAGAAACTACAGTGTATTACTCCCAAATGTATACAAAATCTATTACTACTAGATATTATTATGCACAGTGATATTCTAGAAGATAAATTTAGCAAGTAATAAAAATCCAAATGGATTAAAAGGCATACTTCAAAACAAATATCTTAATCAGGGAACAATGCCTTTTAAAATGAGCTCTACTATTAGCTAAGCTTAAATTTTGACAGCTGGAAAACATTTTCCCCCCAGGAAGGGTCTTTAAACTTTTTATACATTCAGTACTCTGAGAAAGGAGGCGGGGGGGCGGGGTGTGTGTGTGTGTGTGTGAATAATAACTGCTTATTGGGTCTCGGAATCTCATTCACTCTGCAATTGAACAAAATGGAGAATTAAAAAGAAAAGTAATCACTTTGGATTTATTAATATATGTGTCTTCTATCTGCCTTTTATTTGCACATTTATCTCTAACTATTGAACTAATAGAATTTTCATTGTTCATTGTGGCCAGATGTGTTTAAGTCTCCCTCTTACTAACCCTGAATTGTTTCCGCTGTACCGAAGTAGGGGGTGGGCTACAAGAGAAAAAAATCCCAGCTAGGATTAAGAAAATGTTATTTCCACATTAAGTATATTTTTACAACTCTTCAGCTAACAATGTATCATCGCTTCAATTTGTCTTGTATCTCTCTGCAAGCTTTTGGGGGTGCGGTGTGAAATACAGATAACTGTGAATAATGAAAAGTAACAAAGTTTTCCCAAATAAATATAGCAAATTATTAAAGAGAAATTAAAGTGTGTATTTTTTTAAAAAGAATTTTAAAAAAACTTACAGTAATGTTGAGATGAAACATCTGTTAATGCTTCCTTCACCAGTACAGACTGTCCAGGACTATTAAGAAACTATTGTCTACTTAAGTGTTGGTATAGAGATGTCACAAATTTGTTGCTAAGAAAAATTAGATGTCAGATTTAGCATCAAATTATACGGATTGATATAATTTATGTAAAAATTACATAATGTAAAAATTACATTATGTAAATATGTCAGATTTGGGTTCAAATTATACTGATTGACATAACTTATTTGTATCTATATTCTTTCTTACCTATATAATTATACTCTGCAGAATGTCTTTCAATGGAGAAAACCTGCACTTAATCACTCATAATCTGGCACATTAGCAGCATACTACAAACTCATTCTGAGTAACTCCCTCATAATTTTCTACTCAAATTTTCCACAAAATTCTCCAAATAATGGAAACTTCAATTAAGTCTTAATTTTTGTGATTCTTAAAAATATTATAGCTGATTTCCTATCTCCTTTCAATCATAAATGTATTGAATGCCCTGACACATGCGTAGAATTGGAAAAAATGCTTTTAGAATGTGACTTTGTAAATTGCCGTTAGATAATTAGGGAATGAAATGAAAAAGACACATTAAATGCCTAACCCAATGCCATGCGTTAGTAATAAAAATTAAAATAGGGTTATTTTAAATTTATATTATTTTCTTAAAAGGAGATATTATATTAATATATTTTATAATAAGGAATCCCCCACACTTATCTAATTTTTATTTGTTAACCAAAAACTCATAATTTTCTTCCATAACTTAATTAAATTTTTGTTAACTGTACTAACAGTGTGGTTTATGAGTTTTATTTTCAGAAAATACTGTTGAAAAGCACTAGGTAGCGAATTTTGAAGGTCATTGGGCAAAGGCTTATTATTTGAGAAAATAATTAAAGTTTGAAATAAGAATTCATATTATATTCTAAAGTTTGCTTTCTTTAATGATAAGAGAATATCAGAGAATCAATACATGCTTTCAGCCATAAAGAATTCACTTATTTTTCTAGATGCTATAAGATCATAAAAGCAATGTAGAGTCTAAGGTCAGTTCTAAGTATGGAAAATGAAACATAGGATTGAGAAGTTATAAGAGTAATGTGAGTTGAAGTATGTTTCACCTGCAATATTAAGTTATCTTTAAGAGATATGCTTGCGGTTATCACTACAAGGTTTTGGGTTTTTTTTTCCTAATATATATTAGCACATTCCAAAATATTGTTTTTTAAACTACATAAAATTTTAGAATATATATCACTACTCATTCACTTTGAAAAAAAGATTGGAAAAACAGGAAAATAAAAGAAATTTGAATTGATTCTGTAGTTTTAAAACTCATGTTAAATGAATGACCAACATGTATATATTTTACTCACTGGTGATGCCTAGGATAACGTTTAAATGGAATCAACAACCTAGCATACTTATAAGATCATCATATTCATTGTACATATTTACCATTATTTTGCACATAACAAATATATTTCAGTAAGAAATTCAAAATAATATTAAGACGAAAAGATGATCTTATATGCTTTATGCTAACGTGGATAAATTATTTGATAAACACATAAAACTAATCAAACTGCAGTTAATAGTATTAGTATATATTTCTAACTTACATCATTTTTGTAACCACTATAATACTATGTTGCTTTCGATTTTTATCTCCATGGTTAAAATTTGATAGTAATTTAATTTTTAAAAATTATCTTAGAGATATTTATACAAAAATTAATTTAAAAATTTAAAGGATCAAAATATGCATTCATGAAACAAAACTTATTTCATACTCTTATGTATGATGCTTGAAAAAATAATTCTGCTTTTAGAGACATCATGATTATGGTACCAACTTTTCAAAAAACAAATATATTCAAAGGACATTATTTGAAGTCATTGGCTTTATCTCTCTATCTTTGTTTAATATTCAGAGATGCTGTTAACCCCAAACATAAGCTATATCATTGTAATGGTGTCAATGAAAGACACTCAGAGTCAAATTTATAACACCTGTGTTCTTGACTCAATCAGACTATCAGAGAATATGCTTAAGATGAAAAGCCAGTACACAGCTATATAAAACATTTGTCTGTGTCTGGGTTTAAGGCCCATGCGTAAACCATAAATATTTATAATTTCTTAGGAAAGCACTCTTTTTCTACCAAAGTACTTCTACCATGCTGAATTATTAAATTATTTCAAAAAATCTGGTCATTTAATGTAAGAAAATGTTCTGATGAAGTTACGGAAAATAAGAATGTACCAGAAACAAAAGATCAGGGCCACATACCAACAAGATATTTCAATTGTTTTCCCACTTATTCACATAGACAATCATTTCTGCCCAAACCCCTTCATCAATTGCAGTTACACACCTCAAACTATCTTGGGACTCCATGGCGGGGGAGCGGTCAGGCAGTCAAACGTCTGACTCTTGACTTCAGCTCAGGTCACAATCTCAGTCATGTGAATCGGGCTCTGTGCTGACAACATGGAGCCTGAGTGGGAGTCTCTCTCTCCCTCTCTATCTGTCCCTACCCCACTCTCTCTCTCTCAAAAATAATAATATCTGGAAGATTTTCACACATNGAATGCATTTAATTGTAAAATTTGGAATGTAAATATTGAGCTAGTGTGATTTAGGATGAACATATAATTAGCTATATGATAATTAAGGCAACACACTTATTTAAATAACAGGAAATATATTTACATACATTATATTGCCATTCTAGTTTAAACAGAAAAGTCCTCAATAAATCTAGATTATTTCTTCATGTCTAATTAGTATTATAATATTGTTCATTAAATCAGATTAATAAAATAATCTGTGTTTCCAGTATTTGTATAATCTTAAATCTAATTAGTTTTTACTTTAATGAATTATTTCAGCCAAAAAATGAAGATATGAATTTAATTTTTAACAAAACAATAAATGTCTTATTATTAAAAAATAAAGTAGAATCACTGGGCTGTGAACAGAGATAGAGTCTATGTTTATTAGATTATTAGTATTATCATATGATAAATTGCAAATATTTTCCTAGAACTTGTTTCTTCCTTTTTTTTACCTTTAGTTTGTTTACTTAGAAGAGATAGTATTATACAAAAGGTAACACACCAATATATTATTGCTTGCAAAATGGTCAAAATAGTGTATTTATTTTTAAAATGTAAAACAAGTTTTATCTTATCATTTCATGCTTTTAATTAAATGTATTTTGTTTTTGTTTTTGTTTTTACCTTGGTACTAATTAAAAGGGCAAAAAAACTCAACCAACACAAACATAAATAAGAAAATAAAGAAAGAAAGAAAGAAAGAACCAACCTATCCCTATGGTATCAAGACTACAGCTCTATGTTTTATTGAAGTTGTTGGACAGAGCCCAATTTTCAGAAACATCTTATTCCCCTTAACACAGAATATATATTTTTTAATTAAAATATTAATATTGTATAAACTTTTTATAAATTTGTCTTTACTTCTCTCTTCAGGTTTAGGTTAACCTGAGCTCAACTATGTTTCTCATAAATCCATGATGACTCCTGAGCCATGTCATTTGGTTTATTAAATAACAGTGATACAGTGAAATGGCAACTATCTGGTTTATAAAAGGGCCCCTTCTCCTCACATAGTCACATGGAGGTTTATTAGCATATTCAGTAGCACACAAGTGTTTTACCAATCAAAACCAAGAAGAGTTTGTCTTACATCCAAGTATCAATTTCATAAATGCTACAAATGAATATTAATTGAATCCATATCCATTGTTTAAACATGAGACCAAATGTTTAGATATTTTGTGCATAAACCTCAATTTTGCCTCCTTTCCAAGGATAATTTGAAGGGAAAATCAGAACTTTGGTAAGTACTAGAGAAGAATAAATTATAACTGAAAATAAGGAGGATTAAGACTCTGCAAAATGATGTCATCAATACAAAATGTGTTTTTCTGTTTTGTTTTGTTTTGTTGCTTAACTCTAGTAGTTTTCAAATGTGAGGCAAAAGAGCAGACTTGCTTTCACTTGGATAATGGAAACCTAATATTAGACTTCCATGTTTAAATATCTTAGTAATCAGTCTACATATGTCTTTTTTAAAAGTTTATTTTCAATGAATTTTTTTATTTTAAATCTTTCTTAAAATGTGCCAATATACTTCTTAGCTAAAGCAAAAAATATAACCTACACATTTGTGTTTTAGAAATGTAGGTGAGCTGCTTGGAATGAAGTATACTTCAGACAGTATTCATGTCATATGTAGTTAAGACATTGCTACATTTGAACTTAAACATAATTTCATTAAACTCCCAGTTAATTAACTAAAATATCTTGAAACTTGTAGGTTTATTTGGGTAAATATATATATTTATTTTCAGCTTAACCCTCTGGTCCTTGACATTATTAGATGAAGATACATTATTGAATGCACATATCTTAATATCTCTGAGGGATAAATAACATCATTTATTATTATTATTATTATTACTATTACTATTTTGCCTCAAACAGGAGCATCTGCCTTCCCTGTTGCAGCACTCCTCCTGACATCAGCAGTGGGTAAATTTTTCCATCCTGAACTTATAGAAGAGAACCCCTTTTTAAAGATGGCTTGCTCTGTTGAGATTATTTAGTTAATTTCTTTGAAGATTAGCCTGTGCCATGTATATTGTTAATTACTCCTATATATACTCATTTAGACTTCCTCAAAGCCCCCTCAAAGTATTTCCTATTTACCCAGGAAATACTATTATCATTATTAGGATTAGGATTAGGATTAGGATTTGCAGATAAGAAACTCCAAAACCAAGAGGGCTTTTAAGTAATGTGCCCAAGATCACATAACTATTCAAGTGGAGGTGTCAGGAACTGAATCCTGGCAATCAGGCTCCAGAGCTCATGCTCTTAATCACTCTGCTTCCCTTTCCAATTGATCGCTGGTATCTGGTCACCCCTAGTGTGAATGGATGCTGTTCCTAGAACCTTAGGTTAAAGTGCAGGCCAACATCAGATATATTGTGGGTTTTGTTCTACTTTATCTCAATAAAGTGAATATCATAATAAATAAAGCCAGTCAAATAAAACTTTTGGTTTCCCAGTATATGCAAAAATTATGGAAACAGTATAGTGAAATAGCATTATGTTTAAAACAAAACACATACACTTTAATTAAAAAATACTTTACTGCTAAAATATACTAAACATCATCTGGAGCTTTGAGTGAGTTGTAATTTTTTGCTGTTGGAGGGTCTTGCTTTGATGATGATGGCTGCTGACTGATCAGGGTGGTGGTTGCTGAAGATTGAGTGACTGGTAATTTCTTGAAATAAGTCAGTAATGAAGTTTGCTTCATCCACTGACTCATGAATGGTTTCTCTGTAGCATGAGATGCTGTTGGAAAGCATTGTACTGTAGTAGAACTTCTTTCAAAACTGGAGTCAATTCTTAAACTCTGGAGCTGCTTTATCAATTATGTGTATGTGCTATTCTAAATCCTTTGTTGTCATTTCAACATCTTCACAGCATCTTCACCAAGAATAGATTCCATGTCAAGAAACCACTTTCTTTGCTCATCCACAAAAAGCTCATCTGTTAAAGTTTTATAAGATTACAGCAATTCCATCACATCCAGTCTCTTCTCCTAATTCTCTTGCTATTTCTACCACATCTGCAGTCACTTCCTCCACTGAAGTCTTGTCTCTCTCAAAGTCATCCTTGAGGGTTGGAATCAACTTCTCCCAAACTCCTGTGAATGCTGATATTTTGACCCCTTCTCATGAATCACGAATGCTCTTAATGGCATCTAGAATGGTGAATCCTTTCCAGAAGGTTTTGGTTTACTTTGCCTAGATCCACCCATGGCTGCTATAGCCTTATGGAATGTATTTCTTAATAATAAGACTTGCAAATTGAAATGACTCCTTCATCCATGGGCTGCAGAATAGACTCTTAGCAGGCATGAGAACAACATTCATCTCATTGTACATCTCCATCAGAGCTCTTGGGTGACCAGATGCATTTTTAGTGAGCAGTAATATTTTGAAAGGAATCATTTTTTTTTTTCCTGAGTAGTAGTTCTCAACAGTGGGCTTAAAAAATTCAGTAAACTATGTTATAAACAGATGTGCCATCATCCAAGTTTTATTGTTCTATTTTATAGAGCATAAGCACAGTAGATTTAGTATAATTCCTAAGGGTTCTAGGTTTTTTAGATTGGTAAATAAGCATTGGCTTCAAGTTAGTCACCAGCTGCCTTAGCCCTTAGCTAGAGAGTCAGTCTGTCCTTTGAAGCTTTGAAGCCAGGCATTGACTTTCCTCTCTAGCTATGAAAGTCCTAGATGACATCCACCTATAGGAGGATGTTTTGTCTACATTTAGAATCTGTTGTTTCCTGTAGTCACCTTCATTAATTACCATAGGTAGGCCTTCGGGATAATTTGATGCAGCTTCTATATCATATTTGATAAATATATTTGACTTGCTCCTTTACCTTGCATTTTTATATTACAGTGATGGCTTCTTTCCTTAAACCACATGAACCAATCTCTGCTAGCTTCAAACTTCTTATTCAGCTTCCTCTCCTCTCACAGCCTTCATACAATTGAAGAGAGTTAGGACCATGGTCTGGATTAGGCTTTGGCTTAAGTGAATGCTGTGGCTGGTTTGATCTTCTGTCCAAACCACTAAAGTTTTTTCCACATCACCAATAAGACTCTTTAGCTTTCTCACTACTTGTGAGTAGCACTTTTAATTTCCTTTGGGAACTTTTCCTTTGCATTTACAACTTGGCTAAGTGGTGAAAGAAACCTACCTTTTGACTTATCTCAGCTTTCAACATCTCTTCCTCACTAAGCTTAATCATTTCTAGCTTTTGATTTAAAGTGAGAGATTTGTGACTCTTCCTTTCATTTGAACACCTAGAGGCCATTGTAGGATTATTAATTGGCCTAATTTCAATATGGTTATATCTCAGGGAATAAGGAAGCCCTTGAAAAGGGATAGAGATGGGAGAGCAGTGAGAATACACACATTTTTTAAGTTCACCATGTTATATGGGCATGGTCAGTGGTACCCAAAACACTTACTATTAGTAATATGAAAGAACACTGATCCCAGATCACCATAACAATATAATAATAATAAAAATATTTGAAATACTGAATTACTAAAATGTGACATAGAGACATGAAGCTAGAAAATGCTGTTGGACAAATGGTACTGATAAGATTGGTAAATGCAACATTAACACAAATCTGCAATTTGAAAAAAAATGCAATATCTGAGAAGTGTAATAAAACGAAGCGCAGTAAAATGAGATAAGCCAGTACATAGTAGGTAGGATGTGCAATGGTAATTTCCCATCTTTCATTCTGTATGTATCTGCTTCCACTAGGTTCCTTCATCTGTACTTGCTTAACCCTCACCTTCCCATAAACCAAATGCCCAGTAGTTACTCTCTAACCTCTGATAGTCAAGAATTGCTTGAAAAACATTTTGAAGAATTCTTCCTTCTTCAGAAAACCTCATGTTTACTATTTAGCCTTCAACCAGTTGGATGTGACCCATACACATTATCTAGATAATCTCTATTTAAAGTCAGTTGGTGGTAAATGTCAATCACATCTACAAAATAACTTCAGAGAAACATCCAGACTAATTTTTGATCAAACAACTGGCCACCATAGCTTGGCCAAGTTAACACACACAATTAAACGTTGCAACTAGTTAAGGGCATTCATCCACATTTGCTCTTTTTTCCTAACAAGTACTTAGGTTTTTAGATTTTAAAATTCTTCAAAATTCCTCCTGGAATGATAGTTGGAATTGCAATGAATTTATTAGTTGAACTGAAAATGATTAGTATTTTAATAATGTTAAGTCATCCAACTATGAGCATGGTAGAAATTCTCCAGTTACTTCGGGCTTTTTGTTTGTGTTTTTTGGAAGGTGGCAGAATCTGATTTGTTTTTTTTTTTTTTATTTGGTTTTAAATGTAGGTAGAAGAAATATTTAAAACAATTATATTATAGATGAAGGAGGCTAAAAGGACACATAATATTTCTACATTGCCCCCCATCTCCCACCACAAAAGTAACATGTTTTTCCCCTACATGATTCACATAAGACCTTCCAGGATTGCTCCTCCTTTTTTGAAATTAAAATTTGTTCTCTTTGCAGTATATTGTATCTGGAGACCTTTCTGGTCATACCAGAATTTAATCCCGTCAGAGAACAGTTGTATTTTCAGTTGTATGACTTATTGCTATTAAGGAGCGCTAGGGTTAAACAGAATGGTCCCCAGTTTAGCAAACACTCACAATATCCCAGGGTCAATGCTAGATGTTAAGGGTAAGCAAGACAGGACCCCTGCTCTGGACAACATCAGTTTCACCTCAGTGCTGTGTAACAGTGCCGATTAAAGTATGAACTCTTCATCTATACTGCTGGCCACCACTCTCCTTTTCATCTTCTCATAAGATCAGGACTGAATGCCTAAGCTAGAATGTTTTCTGAAGTGACAAATCTTGATAAATCAGTTATTTTCTGTACATATTTATTATATTTGGGAAACCTTGGATTATAGATGAAACATAAAAAAAAAACCTGAAGTAAAGAATAGTCTAACAGATTCTACTTAGCTCACAACTGTATGTGCTTTGGCTAAGATATTCTGAAATGTCTTATTTTCAACTGCTTCTAATATAATTTAGAACTTTCATACTTTAACAGAAAGATTTCCTTGCATCTCAATCAATTACAAACATCATGGTTGGGTATCAAACATTGTTCGGTTGAAGACAGAAAGAATGTGGTTAAAGAAAGATATTCTTAAGATTTGAAGCATGTTTGGTTTCATTAATTTGAACAGGAAGGGCTTCAGATGAGATGCGAGGAGGCATTAAAGTCTAGAACAAACTGACAGGGGTAAAGTCCATAAAATGATTTTCCTAAATAGTGTTTAATATTTTTATTAATTGAATTCCTCACATGAGTTAACTTCCTTAATTATACATTTTCCAAAAGAATTTCCTGTGCTGTGTTCCATGATATCAGTTCAAAATTATTAGAAAACACTTACTTACCGAGTCTTTTTGATCATAAAACCAGTACATGTTCATACTTAATGAACCAGATTCCAGCCTACTTCCTTCAAAATACATACACAAAAGTTAATAAAGAGTTTATGTTTGAATCATTGTATAACTCAAACACCCTTTAAAAATCCACGAATTATGTGATTTTTCAGATTAACCCTGAAAGCTGATTATTCACTAAATTCTCAACTGTCATAAAAGACCACATATTTAAGGTTATAAGCTCTCAGCTACATTACTTCTGGTGTCATCCTTACCATTTAGGACTACATGTTCAAACTTTTCATGTTAAATATGGCTTCTGAAATGACTTAGAGTCCTGAATAAGTTAAATAAATCTAGTTAATGGGTATCTAACTTAGAAATAGGAGATTCCAGCTCAGTGTGTCCTTAGAGGGTTTCATTAAGTATAACTATGATGTAGGTCTTGAAATAGCATCTGCTTTAAAAAAAAAGTTAGACAACATTCCACTCCTAATTACTCAAAATCGTGTAGACTCCAAGGATTGTTCTCCATTCTAGTCTATGTTTTTGTTTCCAGTTATAACTGCATAATTTTACAATCATGGATGGGACACAGACTGTAAATATAATGTATGAGCTTTTCTATCTTTTCTAATAAATCCAACTTGAATAACTCTTTAGAATTAAATTAGATTTGCTTTACACAACAAAGATCATTGTGCATCATATTTATTGATACAAGATTATAATAGAAATTAATGAAATAGTACTCATTTGAATGAATTATCTGAGTAACTTTTTAGGTTTATTATATCTCCTTTACTCTTCATCACATACCCATCATTACAGCACCTGAATAAAAAATATAAACAAAAAAATAAATAGTTAATCTTCCTTACTGGTGGACCTATAGTTCCTGGAATCTAGGCTTTAGTATTTCTTCTTCCTTCACCTCCAGACTTCTTTAATAAGCAGTAAATTCTTCTTCTTTAATAAGAAGTAAATTCTGATATCAACTGGCATAAGATTAAGGAAGGCAAGCACATTATGTGAAACAAGATTAAAAATTATCTGTGGGTTTCTTTTAAACAGTATAAAATGCTTTTTTCTCAGAAATCCATTGCTGTCCCCTCTCCTCTCTGTAGTCTTTGCTCAGATACAAACTTTTTTCTGGGACTTATTTAAAATCAGCTACACCAACACTCATAACCCTTTTCTTCATTGTCATTTATTTTAGTTTGTCCTAGTTTTTTCTTTTTTTAAAAATTTTTAATGTTTTATTTATTTCTGAGAGAGAAAGAAAGAGATCGAGAGAGAGAGACAGAGAATGAGAGAGGGAGAGACAGAGAGCAGGGGAGGGGAGGGTCAGAGAGAGAGGGAGATACAGAATCTAAAACAGGCTCCAGGCTCTGAGCTGGCTGTCAGCACAGAGCCCAGCATGGGGCTCAAACCCACGAACTAAGCCAAAGTCGGACGCTTAACCCACTGAGCCACCCAAACGCCCCTGTCCTAGTTTTTTCTTATAACACCAATCACACTGCAACAAACCATCAATTATAATTTACATATTTTCTGCATTACTGTCTATTTTCTGTCCATATTCTAACACAGAAGCTCTATAAGTACAAGCACTTCTGCCTGCTTTTTTCTCCCACTAATATATCCTAAGTACCTAGATAAATGCCTGCAGAGTAGGTGCTTAAAAGTTTCTTAATAAATGATTAATGAGTGAATATGTTTCTTTGTATTACTCTCCATAGAAAACTAGAGGGTGACTCTAAGTGATTTTATATGCAGTATCCGACAGATGCTAAAGCTGAAATTTTGAAGGTGTTAGAAACATGACCGATGGCCTAAGAGAAAAGATTCAGAAACTAATTATCATTTTATTATTCTTAGGTCAATCTAATATTTATCCCTCCACTGCCTTTGTACAGGGAAATAAATTAGTAAAGATGCTTTTCTGTAATGTAGTTAGTGTTCAGGTTTCACTGAATTCCAAGGAGTGACCTTTCAAACTAGGGTAAATGAGAAGGTTGCTTGGTATTTTAACACAAAATGTTGAGGCATTTCCCCAAATGGCCAAACAATGGCTGAATTTGGCAGAATTTCTTGTTGAAACTGGCAGACCTGCCAACTGTTGCCTCCCAACAAAAGTCTTACTCCATTACTTATTGCCTTTCTGGATAATAACAGTCAAAAGTCTATAGAAGAAGAAAAAAGTGCAGCAGTGAAATTGAGGAAAAAGCAAATCAATCTTTTAAAAAAAATACATATGGCAAATATAAATTCTGTTTAATTCACAAAAACAATACTTCTGTTTGATAAGGGAAGAGTTATGCACTTGAAATCCATAATTTATCAAGCTGTTAAGTGTTGATTTATAAATATTTAAAGATAATTCTAAAAAGAATGCCAACTATCAATGCCCTTCCATTACTGTATTGTTTTGGAAATTTTCTAAATGTAAAACCAAAGGACTATTTTAAAAATCGAAATACATGTTTATCATTAAATTAAGACATGGTTTGAGAGCATCATGATGGATTTTCACAAAATACATCTTCTGAATTGAGTCAACTCAAGTTGTAACACACTTGTTTTCTTATGTAGATTCTCCATGTATTGAGATTCATACAGTAAACTATTTTTTTTTAACTGAGGGCTAATCATTCATTCACCTAGAGATATCATAATTAGTTTTTTTTCTTCTGAGCCCATAAATTCATATCATTTATGGAAACAATTTTCCTTTGAAAAAGACTGATTCTTAAATTATGCTCATAATATTCAGAGAAAATATGTGTATAAAATGGGTTGTAGTTATTTTACTGTCTTTCAGCATATAATCTAAAATCTCACTGACTGAATTTTAAACATGCAACAAGACAATTTAGATTAAACAACTCTCCATTCTAAATGAATTATTGCTCCAAACATAAAAGTAAATTATCAAATAGCTTCTCCTTACAACCATCTTTTCCTTTTTAACTCTTTTTGAAGTTCCTGACTTTGTTGAATATGGTCATTATCAAATAATGTACTTATAATAATTTTGTTATTACAAAACATAAATGACAACAATGCCCCTTAAAAAACTGTATTTTATTTTAAAGATTAGTCTTCATTCAATTTATTTCTGGTATGTTTATAGATAGCATAGCAACCCAATATTCTACAACACATTTTCTTTGTCCCAAGTAGCTTAAAATAAACAAAATTAATAATAATAAAATAAAGCTTAGACCAACAGAGTGACAATTTTTAATCTAGATGAGCTTGATGAAAGGGTGGAAAAGGTACTTAAAAATAAACTTGATATCAATAAAAGCCCTGATAGAATTTTAAATTCAAGTACTTTGTACTAAATTAGAGTACCAGGCATCCTGGCTGTCTCAGTCAGTAGAGGATGTGGCTCTTGATCTCAGGGTTATAAGTTTGAGACCCAATCTGGGTCAAAATCAAAATAAAATCTTAATAAATAAATAAATACATTCAAAAAACAGAGTGTGCAAATGACTAATTTCTTACAGTGAGCAGACACACATCATACTTTTTCAAGCTAATATCAGTCCTTATAATGACAAATAGATATTCCCAGTACTCTTATTCAGAAAGGAGTAGTGCCCGATTTGTTCTCTCTTAACTAGGTTCAGCAAACACCACATATTCTTTTTTTTTATTATTTTTTTAATGTTTTTATTTATTTCTAGGAGAGAGAGAGAGAGAAAGAGAGAGAGACAGCGTGAGCAGGGGAGGGTCAGAGAGAGAGGGAGTCACAGACTGAAACAGGCTCCAGGCTCTGAGCCGGCAGTCAGCACAGAGCCTGACATGGGGCTCGAACCCACAAACCGCGAGATCATGACCTAAGCGAAAGTCGGATGCTTAACTGACTAAGCCACCCAGGCACCCCCAAACACCACATATTCTTGAGAGCCTTTTCTAATAATGCTACCTTTAAGATGAAAAAGGCTGTTTTGAGGTTTGAATAATTGCCTGATGTAAAAACTTGCTGTCGATTTAAAACAGTTTTACTAAATATTATAATTTGCTCTCTACTGCAGAGTGGATTTAAATATATATATATCCAAATATTCATATATATATATTAGTAATTGTTCAGCTTTTCTAGCTGCTAGATCACCTTAACTATGGTAAGTATCTCCATTCTGGAAGATTGATAGTAATACCAGAGATATAGATAGCAAGCCTACAGCATAAAAGATCTTAAATCAGTTTTGTAGTTCATGATGTTGTCCAAAACAAATGTTATTAACAGTTCCCTAACTAGTCCTATTTTAACTAATTCCCCTTTCAAACTCTCCTCACCTCAGATGTTTCAAAAAGAGAAAATATATTCTTCATGTTTACATCCTTGGAGTATATCCAGAACACTGCATTTTGTTACAGGTCTGGCAACAATGTCTTAGGTAAATGGCAAGATGAAGGGCTCGGAGATTCCCCCAGAAGTTGATGAAACAAGAAATAAAGAGAATAAGTTAGGAAGTGAAGGGCCAATCTGGAGAACAGAAAAGAAGAGAAGATTCAGAAAATTTTTCATTTACAGGATAAATATATATATGACTGTAAGAATGTAATTAACTTAGTAATTACTGCTCGCTGAGTAAAAGGAGAGATAGGATTTGAAAGTAAAAGAAATTAGATTTTAAAAAAGGGCATAAAAAGAGTAGGAAGAGAAGATAAAAGGAGAGGCAATAAAAGAAGATAATTTGGTTCATTAATATACTTTTTATTTGCCAGAAAATTTAGGAAATAAAAAATCCAGCACTGAACTGCACAAATTAAGATGTGGAGACACGTTGGATATGTGCCCATGGAGGAAAAGTTAGTGTGCAAATGCCTTCCAACTGCTTGGTCTAACAGTTCAGATAAGAAAACTTTATCTGCCGTTTGGTTTGGGAAATTGAATTGAAGGTTAAACCTACAAGTTATTCCTTCTGATAAGAGGTGAGGAATGTTTTTGAGAAGTTGTGAGAAGCAAACGCTACCTCCTGGATGATCACTGTATTCTAAAGCTTGGACCTGACTGCTCAAGACATGACTGTACCTTAAAGGTTCACAGAGTCTGACCTACTGGCAAGTCTTAGTCTGTCTAGGACATCTTCTCAAAAGGCAGCCTGAAATTTGGGCTGTATTAATCATACCACATTTGAAGCAGCAGGACTGTTTGGTAAACTATAAGTCCCTTGGCTCATTCTAAACCTTCCAAATCAGGCTGCCATGGCTCAGCCTGTAGAGAGAAGAGATGCTTACATGATCCCTACTACCCTGAAAACAGTTTTCTCTTTCGTGAACTCTGGATATGATGAGAATTAAGCCATAAAAACACAATTAGGTTCAAAATTATAATAACAAAATAAGAGCATGAACGTAACACAGGTTATTCACATGAATTACACATAAAAAACAAGACACATATATTACTTTCTCTTCTAATTTTGGCTTTACTAATTATTAATTTTGTGAGTTGGCAGTGCATTTTCCTGTCTGCACCATCCTAACTTAAAAATCTTGAGAACCAGGTAATAATCCAAAATACAACTTTACTGCCTCTTTTCTCTTTCACTGAACTCAGGGATGAATACACACACACACACACACACACACACACACACACACACACACACATATATTCAAGAGCTGTTCATCATTGGTGTTCCAAATTTTCCTCCATATCTAGGAAAGTAACCTACAGTCAAATAGAATTCATATGCCTAGATCATATTGGTAAAATTCTGTGTTTAAATTGTGCATTGACTGTGATCTAACTGTGAAATATTCAAAGGAGGTCTAACCTTAACAATATTTTGACAAAAGAAAGTAAACTTTCAAATTGAATCAGTACTGGGGCACCTGGGTGGCTCAGTAGGTTAAGAGACTGACTCTTGATTTCAGCTCAGGTCATGATCTCACGATTCATGAGCCTGAGCCCCACATTGGGCTCTGTGCTGATGGTGTGGAGCCTGCTTGGGATTCTCTCTCTCTCCCTCTCTCTATGCCTCTCCTGTGCTTGTTTTCTCTCTTTCTCTTCTTCCCTCTCTCTCTCCCAAAATGAGTAAAATAAACTTAAAAAAATAAAAATTGGATCAGTACTATATGAGACGGCTGTGCTCCCATCCAGCACTTCAACCTATCCCAAATACTTTGCATTTTGATATTTTGATCCATAAATCCACAACAAATACATAATTCCAGAGGAAGGAATCATATTCTTCATGCTGTATAATTTAAAAAATCTTGGGGGCACCTGGGTGGCTCAGTCGGTTAAGCGTCTGACTTCAGCTCAGGTCATGATCTCACAGTTCGTGGGTTTGAGCCCCATGTCGGGCTCTGTACCGACAGCTAGCTCAGATCCTGAAGCCTGCTTCAGATTCTGTATCTCCCTCTCTGACCCTCCCCCGCTCACACTGTCTCTCTCTCAGAAATAAATAAAACATTAAAAAAAATCATGTACATATAGCTGATTTTGTATAGCACAAATATATTGTCTATATCAATAAATTTCTGTATACCTGGAACCCAGCTTGTCTGTCATGTTCCTCTCAATTAAGTCACACCTCCAGCCCCAGCAGTAAATCATGACCCAAAACTTGTACTAATCATTCCTTTGCTTTACTTTATGGCTTTACCATATACATATGTGTTTCTAGGCAATGTGTTGTTTTGTTTTACTTTTTTTTAATTTTTACTTTTATGAAAGTGGAATCACTCTGAATATTCTTCAGAGACTGCTTCTTTCATTCAACGTTTTGGAGAGGCAGCCTCTCTCATTCTTTTCAGGTTGCAGTGTTCCATAGTGTGAGTGCGCCACAGCATCTGCCCGTTTCCTCCTGCTGAGACATTTGGATTGCTTCCACTGTTCTACTATTGCAAACAATGAAGCAATGAACGTATTTTTTACAAATCTCCTGGTACACATGTGTCTGAATTTCTTCAGGGAATATAATTTACAAGTGGGATTTCATGATGTTAGCAATTCAAAGTGCTTGTACCAATTTATACTCTCATCAACAGTGTATGAAGTTTCCACTGCACCACATCCTTTCCAACACTTTGTATTACTGTCAAGCTTTTAAATGTTTGCCAGTCTGGTGGGAGTAACATAGTATCTCATTGTGGTTTTAATTTGCATTGCCCTGATTATGAATCACAGCAAATTTGTATGTAAAAATAATTAAAATTTTCTTGGAAACATTTGTTTTTAATTGGGTAGCAGTGACTCGATGTTGCAGAATTATGGTTAAGCCGCTTTTGCTTATAATTATTTCAGAGAAGGACTGTCTCTTTTGGGTTGGCTGGTCCAGGGAAAGGAAAAAGCGTGCTTTAAAACTTTTAAAACTGGGAATGCATGAATAGAATTTTTCACCATGAACAAGAACACAGACTGATAATGCCCAGAATTATATCTCTAGCTCCCCACTTCCTTTATTCAAAAACCCCTATCAAAATAGACTTCAAAATCTCTTTTAAAAATAGAGGAAGAAAATGAATAATTCCATTCAGATACATGTGCACTTTTTCTTTAATAGACTTTATTTTTTTAAAGCAGTTTTAGGTTCACAGCAACACTGAATAGAAGGAACAAAGATTATCCACACACTCCTGTCAACTCATGCACTCATGCACACCCTCCCTATCAACATGCCACACCATAGTATACTTGATGAATCTACAGTTGATGAATCTACAGTTAACATGTCATGATCACCCCAAATCCATAGTTTACATTACGGTTCACTCTTGGTGATTAACATTCCATGACTTTGGACAGATGTATAATGACATGTGCTGTATGCTTTTTATAATCTTTTGAATAGTGGAAATCATTTATGGAGCTTACAATTTCTTGAAAGAAATAGTGTCTCTCTTTCTACTGTGGTAAAATTATTTGTCTTTCACATAATCTTTCATTTTGGAGATGCCTATCCTTATGCTCATCTGCTGAATTTAACCAACATATTTCTCCAATGTTCTAATTTCCTCTTAATAAATATACTTAGGCTTGCATTTTTTTTAGTTCAATTTTGTGTTTCACCAGACATTATAAAGGTTTATCTATTATTCTTATTGGCTATATTTCTTTTCTGTGGTTTTAGGGGCTAGTTGATTTTTATTTCATTTTCTAATTAGTTCGGCTAATTGCACTACTTGAACAAAATTAGCTTTCTTTTGAGTTTTCTCTAGATATACCTTTCATTTTCATTAAGACTTTGTGATTTTTTTTGTATCTTTTCTTCTTGGATATAAATTAATCTTTGGTACTACAGATACAGATATTATTCAGAGCAAAGTGGAAGTAAAACTGTGCTGACATATATGTTATTTTATTAATAAGTGCAATACATTTACTAATCAAAATTACCTCATCAGTCAGTTTTCTGAGAGCCAGAAGTGATTATTGACATATTTGTTTTTAACTTACTCCAAATCACCAAAAGGGTGGGAATATTCTTTCATAGCATTTTCAGCTGGAATGAAAAATAAAATTTCTAGAACCATGCAGGGAAAAAAATAAATAAAACAGTAGCCCTTGCTGTTTTATAGCAAGTTGGGAAAATACTCAAAATAAACTTCAACTTTGGACCTTCTGAATTCCATAGATACGCTAGTAAAGCCTGAGACTATTTTTTCCAAAATAGCTTGTAGAAAATCCAAATTCTAAAAATGTGTAATGTTTGTTGGTATAAAAATACACATCTCCTTAATCAGACAAGATGATGATCCTAATTATAACATATACTTCACACTTTATAATAACAAATAATAAATTATTAAAATATGTGAAGATGTAAAAATTTACAGAGTAATATAAAAATGTTTTTTGAGACACAAAAGATTTGATTGCAGAGATTGCTTTTAACAGAGCTTTCTTAGTAATTTTGAGTTTTCATGTAAAAATCCTTGTGACTTCATAGAAATCCTTGGCAATAATTCAAAGATTATCCTTAGAAGTAGCAACAAATAAGGGTGCCTGAGTGGTTCAGTTGGTTCAGTATCTGACTTTTGATTTCAGCTCAGGTCATGATCCCAGGATCATGGTTTGGAACCCCATGTTGGGCTCCATGCTGAGTGTGGAGCCTGCTTAAGATTCTCTCTCTCTCTCTCTCTCTCTCTCTTCTCTCTTCTGTCCCCCCTCCCCCACTCATGTGCATGCTCTGTCTCTAAAATAAAAAACAAATTAAGTAGTAACAAATTGATGATCCATAAACATAAGTTCAGTCAAAGACTTTCAGATCACAATATGAACTACTGGAGATAAATAATCTGCAAACACAAATGTGACATCTTTGAAGTTCTGTAAGTCCAAATATGTAAATGCAAAGCAGGATAAACTTGATTATAGCTATGTCTTACCTTGAAAATTAGTTTGAGTCTGGAAAAAGCATGTAAACTCCATTCATATACATTCTTTGTTTAGCAGTGGATGAATCTTACTTGCTGGTAGTGCCCTATGTTTAAAGGAAGTTAAATGTTGTACTGTCATAATCTAGCCTCTGCCTCCCTTTTTGACAAGGTCTATAGCACTCTTTGCCCCTCATTCATTCCACTTTGATCACATTGACCTACTTTCTATACTTTGAACCAGCTATGTCATTCCGTCCTCAGAACCATTGATTGAGTCATCCTCTTTTCTGGGAATGACCTTTCTCCTGAACATTTCAGGGAATTTACCTTTCCATACTGCTAAGATCTTGAACAACAGGGACCATCCTCCATCTTTGTGCCCCATAAAAATCTGCATTCTTAAAAAATAAGGTGCCAAGAACAAAGTTCTTGATTACTTCTAGGTAAACATGGTGGCAAACTGGCAGCCTCAATGTGCCCAATACATCTTCTCCCAAGTTCCCATTAAAATTCAACATTTGAAATACAAGGTTTACGATTTTAACAAAGAATCACACTAGAATATAAGTTGAATTCTCAAAAATCCCATCATTCACTAATAATATTACCAAATTCACAGGAATGTTCTCTTGTCATCTAGGGCTCTACGATGACACATCAACCAGTTGTGATGCCACCTGTCAAATCTTTGGATGGCCCTACTTTCAGGTATTGCATACATTCCAAAAGAACATTCAGGCCCTAATGAAAGTAACATGTTGGATTTCCAGTAAAGTTGAGAATAATATGAACATGTTAATTATAGTAAGAAATATTTCACAGAATGATTCTTAATGTCAAATAACTTCTGAATAAAGGAAAACTTTGAAAGGTAGTCTAACAAAATACTGGTAAGGATAGACTTATGGACATCTGTCAAACTTATAAAGTCATTTCCTTGGATTCTTTGGGTATGGATTTACCCCCAAGTTCTTGTTTCTTGACCAGAGAACTAGAGATGTTAACTTAATTTGAATGGGTCCAGCAGATATAGTAATATTAATAATTTGCTAGTGTTTGCCACAAACATCACACACACAAAATAAGACACACATATGTATACACGCACACACACACACACACACGTAATGTCTGCAGCTAACCTTACAATTCTATCTATCTATCTATCTATCTATCTATCTATCTATCTATCTATCTATCTATCTATCTAGCATGTTTCTATATCTACCTACATAGAAAACAAATTATGTTTAATGTTATAAAATAATAGAGCTAGGTTGTTCATTTGAACTAACTTCCCTTTGTAGGGTTCTTTCTTTTGTGATTCACATAGTCACTGTTGGATTCCTATAAATGATTGTAAAACTTTCCCATAATTGGAACAGAAGAGGATATCATTTATAAATAAGGGAACAGGAAAATGGGGGGGGGGTAAGCTGTTTTAAAGGTTTAAGTTGTTCTAGAAACTATTTTTAGTACTCCCTGGTCAAATAGTTTCCATTTCAATCCTGGGCATTAATTACAAGTTTCAGGAGGCATTGGTGCTTCCACAAACATTACTGTTGTAGACAGATGTGTCTTCTTATTTATATTTAGCATTATAGTTTCATGTCACATAACATGGAACTGTTATTAATTATGCAATTATGATTACACTTCACAGCCCCCTTCCTGACAAAATTAAAGTTGTTTTCCTGTCCTAACTTATTTTTAGGCTGCAAAGTATTTAACAATTCAGTCATGTATCATCCTGATAAAGTATTAAGAACATTAATGAGAAAGGCTCTTAAATAATTTTATCTTAAATTCAAAGCTAAGTGACATAATTCTTTCTTCTGATTTTTAAATTCACAAGTAATTCTGCTGGACCCAAAAATAACTCTCTATAATTATTCTTTTTCCCACAGCATGTCTTTGGGAACTCATCATTGTTGTTCTGTCCTTTTATGTGTCAGCTTCCTTTGCACATTACATTTTATATGACTCACTGTTCCTTAAAACAAGGCTTGAATGTTCAAAATGCCTACTTATATCTGACAGCTGGATTTTTCTTCCTGAACTTTTTTTATGTGAAGTCGAGCCAGATCAATTTTCATAAGCTCCAGTTATGATGACATATAGAAAAGAGCACAAAATGGAAGAAAATTCACTTACTAGGCAACAACTGATCTTGACCTCCGCCATCTGTTTGTACCAGTCATCTTCTTGTGAAAATTAAGAGGATTACACATTTTTTTTTGTCTTTCCAACTTATAAATTTTAATGTGTATTGGATAGTGTGAAGGAGATAGATTGGAAGTGGCTTGAATGTGAAAAGTACAAATATAAACTGTTTTCTCTTCATCAGATTGATCTCTGACTTGCAGAGTACTGGTAAGATTCTTTGTAAGCAGTTAATTACCTCTTTTGTAGTTTTTAAAATTTTATGTCCAACAAGTACAGTTTAAGGTGAATGTGTGTTTAAACTCCTGCAACGAAGAGGTTGAAACATTGTCTCTGGGGAGACTAAAAAAATATAACTGAGAATCAGGATTGCAGTTTGCTATCATATTAGCTTGACTCATACATGATTTAAATTTAACCTAATGAAAGAAGCACAGAACTGACACTTCAGGAATTCTTAGTCTTAGCTCATCTAGCATGGCTGTGGGATATGAGGCAAAAAGTTCCTAAACTCCTACCTTACAAATCTGTAAACAGGTTACACTATAAGACTTCTCAGGGTCATTCAGCTCTGAGATCCTGGGATCTCTGATACTAACTATTCTGAATTACAGATAGGAACGGCAGCTAAAATACCCTCTGAAGTTATTTGTAACACATAAAGTGATTTGTAACAGTTCAGTTGTAACTTTGAATAATTTTGCCCTGCTTCATTTAGATAATCATCGATTAGACTCTGAAACATGACAGATGGCAACAAAAAAAAAAAAAAGGAGAATATCTCTGGCTAGATTGAATTTGGGCAATAGAAGGATCTATTTCCAGTTATCACTAAAGTTTAATAATCTTCCTAAAAATTCTTTTATGCCTTCAACATAGCAACAATATTAACTTTTAAATTTCTAACACTTAATAGTCCACGTTCACATTGGACTTAATCCAACTGGCACTGAATCTCAGATATAAATTTTTCCTCCAAATTGATGTACAGTTGTATCAGCACTTTTTATTAAATTGTTAATCTTTTCTATTACTAATTTGAAACTTAACTAAATTGTTACATTTACTAAATTCTATTAACAAAATTATTTTGGATTCACAGGTCCCCTTTTCTTGTTGTTACTTGTTCAGTTAAACTTCAGAATTATTCATTACCTTGGTTGCATTACATTTACAGATTATTTGGAAAGCAATCGAGCATCTTCATACATTTTAGTTTTGCATCTATTGAAACAATGTCTATTTAGGGTGCCTGGTGACTCAGATGGTTAAGCTTCTGACCCGGTCAGGTCATGATCTCACCGTCCATGAGTTGGAGCCCAGCATCAGGCTCTGTGCTGACAGCTCGGAGCCTAGAGCCTGCTTGGGATTCTGTGTCGCCCTCTCTCTCTCTCTCTGACCCTCCCCCACTCACACTATGTCTCTCCTCTCTCTCAGAAATAATAAACAAACATTTAAAACATTTTTAAAGAAAATCTTAAAAAACAATGTCTATTTTTAAAAAATTATTTTTATGTCTAGAAAAATAATTTTCTTCAAAATGGTTCTACCTGCAGAAGGAGTGCCTAGTTCTTGAAGATTGGCTAAGATTTTCACACAGGGCAGGTCGAAAGTTTTCTCAGCAAATATGAATAGTTCAGAGAATCAGTAGTGGGTCAGTTTGATTAGAACAGTAGAAAGTAAATTAAGGTAAATTTGAAACTCAATATTTGTAAATTGTATTAAAATACTACAGAAACACTGTATCTTCAGTCTTTTGAACTATGCTCAATAGATCAACTCCATCCATGATTGTCTTACCATCCTTTGTAATTTTTATTGCACATTATCCTGTGGCTCAGATCAAATACAGATAAACTAGAAGACATAATTTTTTGAAGAGACATGATTAAAGATCTTTTATAAAAATAGGTATTAAGACATACAAAATATATTATTAAAGTAATTTTTTAAAGAGTCAAAAGATGTTATGTCCTTTTGACATAGATAGTATGTCCCCCCAAATACCTGTTCTCATCTTGCTGTGTAGGGAGCCATGTTTCTAATAAAAATAATTCAAATACAAACATTTGTTAATGTTTACTTACCTTTTTGAGAGAGAGGGACAGAGTGTGAGCAGGGGAAGGGCAGAGGGAGGGGAGACACAGATATTAAAGCAGGTTTCAGGCTCTGAGCTGTCAGCACAGAGCCTGACGCGGGGCACGAACCCATGAACCATGATATCATGACCTGAGCTGCAGTCAGACACTTAATGACTGAGCTGCTCAGGCGCCCCTCAACAAAATTAATTTAGTGCAACTGATGAGGAACATTTGCTACATATACTTGTCATTTATGTTATCATATGCAAAATTGAGAATGAATCTAACATCCACCTCAAAACTCGGTGTTGTTATGGATCAAGTGCCTTGGTGTCCTTTATGTATATGCTGAAAACTCTTTGCTAATTCACTTTTAACCAGACTCTCTTTCAGTGCATAAAGTTTTTCTATTTTGTAGCGATCCCTGAAATAGCCCTTTCTTTGACCTCCATAAAAAATTTTGTTCTTATAAACTGATATAGAACATAGTAGACTTCACTGCAAGTTTTCATAATGAAAAATTCAGGAGAGGTTGACATGCTAGGAATGCAAACTTCAAATCACTTCAAATCAAAAAAGGTAGACATCACCATTTTAAAAATATGACTTGTCCTCTCAAGTATCTACTTCCTGCCTCTCTCCATCTTTTTTGGATTCACTCTGCCTTTATTCCTTCTGTTTATCACTTACCTGCCTGATTCCTTTCCAGAAGGAACAATACTACCTTTTCTAATTTCGATTGGTGGAGAGATTTCTTCTTATTTGAGCACCTGCTAACTTTTATGGCCAGGTGCCTGCTCTACTCCAACTGTTATTATTATTATTATTTAATAGGATTTTATTTTTTTATGTAATCTCTACACCCATGGCAGGGCTCAAACTCACAAATCTGAGATTAAGAATTGCATGCTCCACTGACTGAGACAGCCAGGCACCTCAGTGTCAGTTTTAATGTATTTTATCAAATAAACCCACTTCTCTTCCTAAGAGGATTTCTGATGTCAATGTTAGAATAATAATTATCTAATATGTTATGATAAAATTTCATACTTATTAATATTTAATAAAAAATAAGTTGAAATTAAATAGGAATCATGCTATATGCAATACAAATACTAAAAATTTTTAAAAATTCATTTACTTATCCTTTGTTCCTTCTCACATTTGCTTTACATTAAATTACAGTTTAAGTCTTAATAATTTTTTTCTGACCACAGTACCCAGCATAATGGTTCTCAAGTGCAATATAGTTTTATTTATGGTAGAATTGCATTTCATCATTTAATATGTCTTACATATTAGACATATCACTTTATTTTTTGACTTTTTTTTTTTACATTTATTTATTATTGAGAGACAGAGAGGGGTAGAGAGAGAAGGAGACACAGAATCTGAGGCAGGATCCAGGCGCCGAGCAAGCTGTCAGCACAGAGCTGGATGTGGGGCCCAAACCCACGAACCATGAGATCATGACCTGTGCTGAAGCTGGACGCTCAACCGATTGAGCCACCCAGGCGCTCCTCGACATATCACTTTAGACCAGCGATCTACAAACTGGAGTATGGATACGCCTAAGGCGTAGGCCGAAACAACTTGTTTTACAGAAATCAATTCTAGATCTTTAACCTTCGTTCGAACCCTATCCTATCTCTTGTCATTACAAAATTCCAAAGGTGCAAGGTTTAGGCCAGTTCTTCATTTTTACCTCTCCTTTCTTATAGTCTTACTTTTACTTCTTTATACACACACACGCATGCATTCTTTCACCTGTCTGAGTCTTACTACAAAGCATTTCCTTAAATTGTAACAATCCCTTAGCCCACAAATGAGGATAGGCACAATGCAGACATTGGAGTTTGCCAAGCCTCCTTCAAAATGAACTCCTCCCTCTTCATCTCCTTAAGTGATGTATTTATAATAAAGTTTTAGTTTTGTGTTTAAAAATTATGTATCAAAATTTATAATAAATTTACTATGACTATGATTTGATCTACAGTATCAACTCTAGAGCCAAACTATCTGGTTCAAATCCTGAGTCAATCACTTTTTAATTACTTGGTAAAGTTAATAATCCTACTTGTACCTCAGTTTCCTCAGAGGTAAACCTAACAAAAATATAGTACCTACTGAACATGTTTTTAATAATGTGATTATAAAGTCTGAAAACCTAAATATTACTTTTTAATCTATTATAATATAAATAAGAAAATC
The DNA here is from genome assembly GCF_008692635.1 of Crocuta crocuta. Lineage (NCBI taxonomy): Eukaryota > Metazoa > Chordata > Mammalia > Carnivora > Hyaenidae > Crocuta > Crocuta crocuta. The sequence goes on from NW_027532605.1 coordinate 6,131,448, forward strand.
ATTTTTATTTACCATTTATGTTTCCAGACTTGGTGGCTCTCTGTATATAAGCTGATAGATACAAGTAGAGGTAGAGGTATTTAGTATTTATATAAGAGCTTGGAATTTAGTACTCCTATAAAAAGTGTTAGTTACTATACTATCTACATCATCATTCTTATTATTTCTAAAAATAATTGTAATGGTAATGCAATCAAGTAGGATTTCTAAAAACATTCACTGAGAGTCATTTGGACAATAATCATATTTTTTTACTTTAAAGAGAAAGAGTGTGAAGGGATGAGAGGGGCAGAGGCAGAAGAAGAGAGAATCTTAAGCAGTTCTCCCCACCCAACACAGCGTCTCATGACCCTGGTATCATAACTTGAGCCAAAATCAAGAGTCGGTTGTTCAACTGACTGAGCCACCCAGGTGCCCCAGGAAAAAAATTTTTAAATAAAATTTCACCAAGGTACATATTTGGTTGCATAGAAGATTTTGAGCAGGGAAGACTTCATTGAAAATGTTCCTGTGAGGGACTCCTGGGTGGCTTAGTCGGTTAGACGTCAGACTTTCACTTAGGTCATGATCTCGCAGTTCGTGGGTTCGAGCCCCGCGTCGGGCTCTGTGCTGACTGCCAGCTCAGAGCCTGGAGCCTGTTTCAGTCTGTGACTCCCTCTCTCTCTGACCCTTCCCTGCTCACACTGTCTCTCTCTCTCTCTCTCCTAGAAATAAATAAAACATTAAAAAAAAA
>NW_027532605.1:6133046-6138762 GCF_008692635.1 Crocuta crocuta
GGTTCGTGGGTTCGAGCCCCGCGTCGGGCTCTGTGCTGACTGCCAGCTCAGAGCCTGGAGCCTGTTCCAGTCTGTGACTCCCCCTCTCTCTCTGACCCTCCCCTGCTCACGCTGTCTCTCTCTCTCTCTCCTAGAAATAAATAAAAAATATTTAAAAAAATGTTTAATAAAAAAAAAAAGAAAAAAGAAAAAGACAATGTTCCTGTGAAAAGATTAGGAAAGGTTGCATAGTAGCCATGCAAACACTTCAAAGGGAAAGGAAAAACACCACAGTTCTAAAAATGTCACCTGTTCATTCAATGATCTGTTTTCTCTCTCTTTCTGGCTTAATCACAACAAGATTAATTGAATCTGGGATAATGTGACTAGATACTACATATATCACACAGAAATGAGGTGTTAGTGCTACTAGTAAGCAAATAAATATAAGGCTCTCTAAGCAATGGGTTGGAACATACCAAAAAGGATTCTCTTCTGTTATTAAGGACAATCAATTACAAGGAGGTTAAGAAAGTTCCTTTACTATTGGGGTCTATAATTCTATGTGTAATAATTTATATTTGCAATGTATGATCATTAACAAATAGCTTACTTTTCTTGATAATGAAGTTTTATTTTTGATAATGAAGAACATCATACATTTGCAAAAACATAAGAGGTTGCCATTAGAAGCAGGAAAACTCCATAATCTTTTACCAAGATGCATTGACTCATAAAATCGGCAATCAGTTGAACAGAGAGTACTATGTTGAAGGAATTTTTATGATTTTGAATGCTTGTTCAGTGGGACAGTCTCATGCTTATGATTAAGAATCAGAACCTTCAGGTCAAAGCTCAGCCAGAGTCCATCAGACTTCAGATGAATTCTAATAGTTGATGGGGTGTGGATTTCCCCTATGCAGGAAAACCCCATGTCAAAAAAAAAAAAAAGCATCTCCCTACTCCTAAACAATTATTGTTTAATTTGTCTTCCATTCTATCTCCCAGGCCTTCCTTAAGTTTCCCTTCAAAGCAAATTAGTTATCTTTTTATGAAATATATCAATTTTGACAAAATCTTTTCCTGAAATGTACAAACCCTAGCTTGAATGTGACAAAGTAAAATTATGAATCAGATTAGGCCACTTCATTTATACCTACCAGGGTTATAAATGAACTAGTTCTTAGCCAGCTCTTCCTAAACTGCCCATATTTATATATTTCTGAGGTTATCTCATTTTCTGTTTGTGTTACTCCATCAGTCACAATATGTATATAAACGCCAGAGGGACAAGGTCTCCACAGTCTGTGGCTTGTTCCATTTATGCATAAGTCCTGCTGATATATTTAATGATATATTGTTTATATGTTTACTAATTATTTAAAAAATGAAAAACATTTACATATATTGTTTCCTGTAAAAGTGGGCAAATTTCTACCTAAAGTAGTGGGAAAATGCCTAGGACCTAGGAATTAAAAAAGGATGTGGCATTTGAGGAAACTACAGTCATTTATTGTATTTTACAGGAAATTCCTGCTGTGGCTAAAAGTTCTTTGCTCTCAGACTGCTATAGATATAAGACAAAAGGAAACCAACACAAATCATTGTAGCTTTTAATATGCTGAATCTAAAGTTTGCCTGTCATGAAAAACAGACTGTTAGAAACAGACTCTGAATTTAAAGGAAACGAAAGGAAAGCTGTGATTCAGTAAGTCTGGCAAATAGACCTGGAGACAATTAGTTAACTCCCACCAGCCTTTAGATTCATTTTTATTGTTTTAAACTGTTTTACATGACACCAAAACCTCCAGATGAAAATTCAACACTTCTGTCAAATGTTTTGTGTATATGTGATGAAAGAGTAAGAGAAATTTAAGTAACCAATAACTATCAATTCCTATAGTAAAGAATTACCTCATTGGACAGCTTCACATTTTATTTAATTTTTTTTAATGTTTTTTATTTATTTCTGAAAGAGAGAGAGAGAGAGAGAGAGACAGCGTGAACAGGGGAGGGTCAGAGAGAGAGGGAGACACAGAATCTGAAACAGGCTCTAGGCTCTGAGCTGTCAGCACAACAGACAGAGCTCGAACCACAGACTGAGATCATGACCTGAGCTGAAGTTGGATGCCTAACTGACTGAGCCACCCAGGCCCCCGGCTCCACATTTTAAAAACCAATTTGGCTATTGCTAATCATAGGCTTTCAGCAGAGAGTCCCTATTGATAAGAAAAAAAATTACACCATGCTGAATGTATTATTTCTTATTATCACACAATAAACTTGTTTTTCACATTTATTATATAATTAGTAACACACTCCAACTTCAAATCATTTGGGGATTCCACTTTACAGTGTGTGCTAATCTTTGTTACTTATTTCCAGAAAAAGCTTATTATTCCCTACTTACTCTCCATTTTTTCCAACCTCTTTGGACATTCAATAAAGGATCCAGAAAACAGTGCCATGACACCCAGGCTGCTGCACCACTAGAAGCACTAATACACATAAAATCACAACATACTTTAGAATGAATTTTCCCATCAAAATCATAAATTTTCTGAATCATAGCAGACTTCAGAATTTATGATTATAACCAGATCATAAAAATATTCCTCAACAGGGGGTGCCTGGGTGGCTCAGTCAGTTAAACATCCAACTCTTGCTTTCTGCTGAGTCTTGAGATCCATCCCCACGTCAGGCTCTGCACTAACAGGGTGGAGCCTGTGTGGGATTCTCTCTCTCCTTCTCTCTCTGCTCCTCCCCCACTCTTTCTCTCTATCTCTCAAAATAATTAAATAAACATTAAAAAATATTCTTCAACATTATCCTATTAAGGTAAGTCTTGGGGCACCTGGGTGGCTCAATCGGTCCAACTTCAACTCAGGTCATGATCTCACAGTTCATGGGTTCGAGTCCCACAACGGGCTCTGTGCCGACAGCTCAGAGCCTGGATCCTGTCTTCGGATTCTGTGTCACCCTCTTTCTCTGACCCTCCCCTGCTCACACTGTCTCTCTCTCTCTCAAAAAGAAATAAAACATTAAAAAAAATTTTTTTTAAAAAGATAAGTCTTGTGTTTTCTTTGCAAAGTAGAAATAATATTGAATGCTTCTATAACATCTTAGATGCTACATGACATTTGATAGAATATTTGGTGGAAAACTATGTACAAGTAACCAACAGAGCCACTCAGGTGCCCCTTACACAGATATATCAAATTAAAATTGTAAGACTATTTTTAGGGTTTACATTTTGTAATACCTGGTTTGGAAAGGTCTATATATCTGTAGTCAGAGACAATTCTTCTATTACATTTTACTATTATTGTCTATTCCTGTCATTGAAGAGTAAATTCATCTTGCAAAATTTTATTTGTGAATCAAGGAATAGCCACATTTTCTTTGTTAAGTCCTATCTAACTATTATAATGTGAATTGTAAATTCTATTCTCTCTATAACAGTTCTATAACTTGGAAGTCTTTGGTGCCATTTCTAGCCATAGAGGTTTAAAATACCCTATTTTCAGTCTTCTAATATATCAGTTTATTGTTTTGTAGGACCAGAAGTATCCTTACATTTTTTTTGATATATCCCCTACAGTTTTGAAATGAAAAACAGAGAATCAGGCAAATTAAAAGATTGGTTAAAAGAAAGAAAATAGTAATCTGGTATCACAACCAAAATAATCTATTTCTCTTCAATATACTTATATTGACTATTCTATACAATGACTACAAACCATCTAATCATGCTGTTTAGAAGTTATCTATAACTATATAACTAATCTATATCTATAGAAGTTGCTTCTATAATGGAGCAACACTCTGTTTTTCACAAAACTTAATTTTTCTCCATCTTCTTCTAGATGGTCTCTATATTGTAAATATGAAACTTTAAGCATTCTCTAATATTTACTCTAGGACATTGTTAGATTTTATAAATCCATTTCATGATGCCCTCAGTCACATTCTGTTAAATCTGAACTTCAAGAAACCACTCTGTTTGGGGTTCATAACCACTCTGGTCTCCGTTAAATTTGTCAAGTTATTTTCTAACTGGGATCAAATAATGTGCTGATGTACTGTAAACTTGAGGATAGTTGCTGCCTCAAGATCTCTCATGCAGTTTTAATGCAAACTCTGTTCAAATAATCACTGTGATTGATATCTCTGTTGAAAAAAAATCTGACCTGTCAAATGTCTGAAATTGCTCTCCATATCCTGATATGATGAAAATGCTACTCAGTTAACTCACACGTGTCTTAAAGACTTTGTGGCCATTGTATCTTTTCCAGGTCTCTCAATGGCCATCTTATTGTATTTTTCTCTCTTTATGTGGCAACCTATTTAGCACCAGGGCCTTATGAAACTCACCAGGCAGTAAGTTTTTATATTGAAAAAGGACTGTGATAAAATATGTTCTTTACAGAAGGTAAAACCAGACTTACCAGGGGCCATCAAGCTGACTTCAAACATTGGTGGAATGGATGAAAGACTAAGCATAGACTCTGTTCATTAATGTAACTCATTTAAGTCATTTGATTTTTAAATGTGCCTAATCCCATATGTAAATATATATTTTCTAAAAATGCTAATTTTTAACTGAAATCTCAGTAATAAAGAACACATGACCATTTGCAGATATAATTAGTTGTTCACATTTCATCTTGAAAATGCTGTTAGCTCAGGTCTCAGGATTTTGCATATCCAAGATGATTTCCCTGAGACAGCATAGGATAACAAATAGGAATTTGGGTTAAGGGACATGTTTCTAGTCTGTCTTTTGCCTCTGCGCAGCTGTGTTAATGTGGTCAAGACATTTCACTTCCCTGGTCCTGAGAGTCCTCATCTATAAATTGAAAGTTTTGTGCCTAACTGATCTTGTTTATATTGTGAAATAATTATATCTAAAAAAATAATTTTAAAAATGCGTATAATTGGTTCTCATAAAATAAAACTTTTGTTGCTATTATTGCTATTATTATTAATGAAACTATTAGGTCTTTCTAACTTTATTTGCTGTGAATGGCATTCAGTTAAGTTTTGGCTGATGGTATTCTGTTTTAAACCATTTCAACAGTGTGTTTCACTAGAATTGTGTGCCAAAACATGGGTACTTACTAAGTGTGTAATTAATGTCAAGATAAAATACTGAGTTAAAAGAGTTTTCTATGATTAATTCTCTATCAACTGGTCACACATGTATGGCTTATCCAAAAGATACTACATCATCTTCCAAAAATCATGTTACATACTTTTTTGCTAATTCTGAAAAAAAAGGTACTTTCTGAAATCAGAAAGATCTCAAATTGTATGTGATTGCTCATAAAATGAATAATTTCAAGGCAGAAGTTGCATAGTATTATTTAATATGGTCCATTTTTTTTCTTGACATATACTCTAATGTTCTTAATATAAGCAAAGAAACCAAATGTAAAGGAATATTAAGGATTATTTCTTTTATATCTTCTCTGTCTAGGATGGTGGTAGGTACCTAGTAAGCAAATGCTCCACAAACATAATCTTTTACTACTGGTTTTGTTGGGTAGGTGGGGCAGAAGTGACTCAAATAAGATTTAAAATAGTATTAATAAATATCAATATAGGCAATGACTATTAGGGGGAGTGAAATATATTAGGGTCCAGAGGTAGTTTTGGTTAACAGTGTATGTTTGAGAGTAAGAGTCTCAGATTGGAATCCTTCCTCACTTCATTTGTGAGATTAATTTGACCTTTT